>NW_025335349.1:27998643-28016327 GCF_004798865.1 Varanus komodoensis
GTACTTTGGCCACCTAATGAGAAGGAAGGACTCCCTGGAGAAGAGCCTAATGCTGGGAACAATAGATGGCAAAAGAAGAAGAGGACGGCAGAGAATGAGGTGGCTAGATGGAGTCACTGAAGCAGTCGGCGTGAGCTTAAGTGGACTCTGGGGGATGGTGGAGGACAGGGAGGCCTGGAGGAATGTTGTCCATGGGGTCTTGATGGGTCGGACACGACTTCACGACTAACAACAACAAACATATTAAGTGGCAGATACTTCCATTAAAAAGAGAAAAACAAAAACAACAATACCCAAACCAGTATTGTTCTAATATGAAGGTATGGCTCAGTGGAGTCTAAAATGCAGCACACAATCATGATTAAATGGTGAAAAGATGATCTAAAATTAATGATTTTAGCAACCTGGCATATCATTCCAAAAAAGCTATGCACCTATGAAAAGTTTTTACTGACTGTTGTGTGGCTGGCGCTCCTTCCCAATGAAAGCAATCACTCCAGTTGATACTACAAATGTCTTTATTCTAAACAGTATTACAATTACAGTCACACAGGCTAGAAAGTTGTCCTCTCGTTCTAACGAAGTTCAACCTACACTAGGCTTATGAATCCTTCAGGGCCGCCCCTCCAAGGGTGGGGTGCTGGGACCCCTCCCTTTGTGTCGCTCAGTCAGTCTCGATTCTTGCTGTCCAGGTCTGTGCACGCACCTACGAGAATGAGCATCCTCAAAAGCTCCTTGCCCCTTACCTCCTTGATTCCCACATTCCATATCGTCAACTTGCGAGACTGTTTTCCCATCTACTTCCAAATTAGCCTCTTGATGTGCCTCTGTTTTGGCTTCTCCCTGAAGCTCCTTATCTGGCTCATTCTCATTCCCATCATCTGTGCAGTTGTGGAGTAAAGACTCTTCTGCTGACACCAGAAATAGCTCTTCATCAACACTCCAGTTCTCATGGGAAGTTTCCTCCTCTTGTGCTCATAAGGGACTCTTCTGAGCGTGCGCGCATGACACTGACTTGCTTGTCCAAGCATGGACTTATTGACTAAAGAGGGGGCAGGTGGCTGTAGGGAACCAGCTTTCTTGCAGCATCTCCACACCTTCCCAAAGCCAGCTCTGTATATGGGTACGGTGGTACCTCGGCTCACGAACGCCTTGGTTCACGAAAAAATCGGGTCATGAACAAAAATTTTGACTTGGGTCGCGAACACCACTTTGAGTGGTGACCAAGATTGCAGCCATCTCCCCCCTCCCCAAGTGGGGAGATGGCCACGATCGCAGTTGCTTTTGTGCAGGGAAGGTGTGCATGATCAGAGGTGTGCTCCTGCAGGAAAGACGGGCACGATCTGGGCCATCTCCCTGCCCCAACCAGCATGATTGTGGCCATCTCCCCATCCCACCCTTGAGTGGGGAGATGGCCGTGATCGTGCTGGGGGTGGGGGGGAGATGGCCGAGATTGCGCCCATCTGTCCCTCCCCCAGCGCACCATTTGCACCCATCTCTTCCTCACCCAGTGCATCCGCGATCACACCCGTCTCTCCCCCCACCCCCCAGTGCGCCAGAATGATGGGCGTGTGCTGGGACGACGGACGACTGCGGGGATGACAGGCACGAGCTTGGTCATGCTGGGGGGGGTGGCGGCAGGGAGATGGCTGCACTTGTGCTCGGGGTGGGGTGGGGAGATAGCTGCGATCTTTGCTGTTGTCACTTTGCTTCACATTTTTCTGACTTAAAAAATGGTGACAGAACAGATTAACCTCATTTACGTTGAATCTTATGGGGGGAATTTGACTTGGCTCATGAACAATTTGGGTCACGACCAGTGTCCTGGAATGGATTAAGTTCATGAGCCAAGGTACCACTGTAGTTAGGTTAATGGCTATTTACCAGTGTCTAACATTGCCTGGGCTTGGCTCGCTCTCATTAAATCAGAAGGGACAAGTTGATGATAGCACCTGTAAAAATCTCAATATTGATAATAAAGTGATCTTGTAAAAGTGTAGTCCATTAAGTCACCTTAGTTTCACATTTCATGGCATGAAATCTCAGACGTATCTGTGTGAGACAAAAACAGTATTCCCAGCAACGCCCATCCTTTCCCTCACAGCTTTCATTCCGTAGGGGGTGGCTCTGTGTGTGCGCATTGCAGCCAGGCTGCCTCTGATCTACATGCTTTGGAACAGGAAGGGACAGACCTCAGGCTTGCAGCCTCTGCTTTGTTCTTTTATTAGAATCCCGAGGTCTTTCCACCAAAGCCAGGTGCAAAAGATAGTTCTATAGTTAGAATTGTCATTATAGCTGGAATCCAGTGCTGTTTGTGTTATAGAACTTCTAATAGTGCAACAGGACTTCCCTGTAGTCTTCTTCCCCCCATAGCTTGACACACACTTCTAAATGTGCTCTGGACGGTTCTCCATAGTTCAAGTTTGGGGCAAGCATTCAGGGCTGGGGTAATGCATTCCACCTGTGATTTCCTTTCTGTTGGCAGCATGACACCATAGGATCCTACAGTGTAACCCATACCCCACCCCGCTACCAAAGGGTTTGAACACCACCACTGAAAGGCACTCATATTTCTTCCACAGAAACACCCACTCCAGCTTTCCTAAGCTTTCTTCATGTCAGGGGCTTAATTTAGAACGGATTGGAATAATTTTTGTTATGTGATTGGGAGTCAAAAACCCTTGCTGATCTACTGCAGACCTGCCTAGTAGTAGCGCCTGCTGCTCAGCTCCTGCACTAGAACATCTGAAGAGAGATCCTTTTTTGCACAGCCGGAGAAGCCTTTACAGATGTTCTAAAGAGTGTGCATGGAATAGAGGCATTCTGTACTAGTGAACTGCTAGTGAATTGCTCCCCATGCATAATGCTTCTATTCTCTGCATCATGAATGTCTGAAAAGAGTTAATTGAAGCACTTTCTTTCATAATGGATAGCCATAGCTACTTTAAGAAATACAACAGTGATAATTTTGCAAAATACGTGTTAAAATAATTAAGGACATGGGCCATGCTCTCCAAAGCACTCAGTTCTATAGTATCCAGGAGGAAGCAGATTGTTATAGGTCATAGCTGAGCTCTTAACTCACCCTTCCCCACTGACAATTTAGAAACAATTAATATTGAGTGTGTCGCAATGTATTTGGTCATTGCTTCTAATGAGAGAGCTACTCTTGGCAGCATAAGATCCCAGCCAGATGAGATCAAATTTCCGTTTAGTACAGCATCCTGCTTCTGATCATGGCCAATTAGATGCCGCCAAGAAGCCCAGCGAAAGGTTCAATGGCGAGGACCTTGTCCTGTGCCTTGTCCTTAAGCAACAGTTGTTCAGCACTATATTTCTTTTGAAGATGCAGTTTCCATCTAGCCAAACAGGACTATGAGCTCTGTGACTTGTCTAATTTCTGCTTATAGCCTTCTAAGCCAGTGAACATCACAATAGGTTGTACCCAATGTTAGTCCTATTTAGAGTAGACCCATTAACATGAATAAGACTTAAATGACATTAATACTGGATACAAACTGGCATCAATGAATATCGTACATCAATTATAGTTTATATAAAGAAGTATTTTCTTTGTGCTTCCCATATATAGATTTAGTGTCCTCTCTCTGCCACCTCCAGTAGTCCCTAATGCAGGAAATAGAGAATACTACTATTTGAGGGAGAAGGACAGAAATGAAACAGATGATGATGCTGAGAGACAAGAACTTTTCCTTAGCATACTAATTTTCCATTGAGCAGTAGCCTTTCAAGAAGAGAAGCATCAGATCCTGCTATCCCTCCATCTGCTCTCTAACATGAATTTGAGATGGAAGTGTAATGCATGCAGTTCTTCCCATCTCTGCCTTAAGGAGAGTGCTTTCCTTTTGCTTGGCCTTAACACACTGTTGCCTGAGTGTGGATTGCATGTATGTGCGTTTGTGTGTTGCTGTTGTGTACTCCTAGGAATCTATGGATTTTTGTTTAATCCATTCCATGGATACTTTGCGGATTGCCAGGCATCTTTTTTCCCATCACCTCTTCCTGGACAGAGCCACATTTTCCCCCCTTCAGAAAAGGATGTAAAACTGCCACAATTTATATAACTTTCACTGGTACATGGCATTTTACATATTTTTCTTAGTGCTTCACAATGGAAGAGAGAGTCTATTCTGTATAAAATGTTGATGTGTTTAATGGCATGCATTTTCTTCAAATGATCATATTTCTGTATGACTAACTTGCCTAGAACAAAACCAAACCAAAGCAAAGCAATTTGCAAGTCTGTGGAAACTGAGTGATTTTTAAGTCTGTGATGCTCATCTGATACGTTATTCATGAGTTAGATTCATAGAGATCTGGAGTTGTTTAAATGTGTTTCTATCCCTATCCCATCATCTACCTTCTATTACCTATCTTGTCAAAGACTGGACGCTTCCATTCCAGAAGGGAATTCTTCCATTTGGCCCCTTTGTGCATCTGCTGTGCCAAAACTTTCTTCTAAATTATGTTTAGGCATTCTCAGTTTGATAGAAAAGAATTTGCTTTCATTTTCCCCTGAAGGAGAAGAAAATGTTTGTGATATTCTCATGGCTAGGGTGGAGGCTTTTTGAACTCACCTTGGTGAGGAAGCGACCAATGGCAGTGCTTTAATCTCTTGTCTTCCATGGAACAATAGTTTCTCTGGAATGCTGCAGCCTCCCTGGGGAAGCTCGGGCAAGATGGCAGGAGGCAGCCCCTCTGCAAGTCTCTTTCAGGTCAGAAGCACAGGCAGCCAGAGGGGCTGCAGGGTGATCAGGAGATGTGGAACAGAAAGAACGAGGAAACATTGCCCCCAGCAACTTCGCAATGATAAAGGAAGTTCAAAAACACGACCAAATACGATTCAAAAGAGATTTGAATGTGCCCTGTGAATGAAGCAGAACAAAAGGCTCTTGCACAGAGGAGGAAAAGTTCAAGAAATCCAAGGACAGACTTCGGCACAGCACTGGCTTGAAATGGTCCATGCTCAAATAATGAAGACTGACACAGCATGTCGTTGCCGAACTGTACAGCTGCCACTCCAGTGAGTTGACTGCGTTGAGTCATCACATGAAGCCGACTGCTTATTCAGAGAAAAACAGCATCCAGCTGGCTCATATGGGGAAGGAGCAGGTTTGCTGGCTCCCGGGAGAAGAACTTCATGCTCCAACAAGCAAGGGGTCATCCTGAGTTTCCCTCACCTGGACTGTCCCGTTTCTTCTGAGCACAAGTCTCTGGAGTGACGTTAAGCCCATGCGGACTAAAGTGCAGCAATCCCTCCCTAGGCGGCATGCGAGTTAGAAAATACACAGAACTGGCACAATGCAAATTCAGTAAATATGTATTCAGTATGTTTATTTATTTATTTTATTTATTAAACCATTTTTATGCCGCCCCATTCGCCAAAGCCTCGGGGCGGCTTACAACAATAAATTAAACAAATTATAATATTGGGATGGCCCTCCATCTTTCCAGCTTTAACTCCCATCAGCCCCAAATAGGAATGCTGGGAGTTACAGTCCAAAGCTACAACACATGGGGAAGTCTAGGTTAGGAGGTCAGGAGATAACTGCACATTTGGTGCAGAGCAGCACAACTCAAGCTCATTGAAGTTCTCTGAATTCCATCTCGAATCTCATTCTGGTTTGAGTCCACGTCAGACTGAAACCTTTGTTTCTTTCTTTTCGCATGAAAAGCGGCATGCATTTTCGTGGATGATTTTCCAAGTGTACACATCAGGTGTATGCCTCTTTGTAACTCATATGTTTGTCTCCCATGGATGATAGCACATGTGTGCATATTTTCCATGTCCATGCTGCAAATGTATGCATGCTATCAAACACAATTTTGGGGTCAGCGTGTCACATTGCCGCCATATTAATGTATGGACATCAACTGTCCATGTTCAGTCTGAAAGGTGCAAATTGAATGTATTCTGATTAAAAACGAATTGCGATGTACTTCTCATTCATCCCTGATTTTGTTGCATGCCTCACCGATCCATCCCACATGTGATTCCCACACCCCAACAATGCTGACTTCTGAGCAGGTTTGAAGTGGTGGAGAATACTTCTCAGTTCAGCGTCCCTTGAGTGGCACTGCCTATTTTTCTTTAATTATATTACTTTAATACCTTTATCATGTGTCATTCTCAGGGAACTAATCTGCAGCATTCCCTACCCTGTGCCCATGCTGCTGTTAATATTTACTCTGATCCTAACAAGTCTCTTCTTGGAGCTGGTGCTGAAGAAGATCTGGGCTCCTTGGGACTGATTGTTGATGCGGCTCGTAAGTCAGCAGTCGATATTATTGATTCTGCCGGGTGAATTGTGCACTCCTTGCGACATGGTGGCACAGCCTGCAAGCTAATAGGCCTTGGGATATGTTTTTTCTTTCCTTGTTTTAACCTGGCAGATGACAGATTTTTTTTTTTACTAGAGTTCTTTGTATCCTCCAGCCAGGGACTAATAATGCACAGAGACTTAAAAGGTTCGGAACCCCAAAACCTGTTCCTGTGTACTGGAAATGAATAGGGCTCATGTCCACACAAAATTTCACTCATGGGTGCTCTCTGTGCTTGCTTAATTTCAGCAGGATAATTTGTTTGGTGGTGGGGAACAGGGGAGTATTTTGTTCCTGTTCTTAAAACTGGAAGTCCAAAATCCTTTTCTCTACTGCACATTACCCAGAGATCTGCCAGCACACTGATCTAATTTCTCCCCATACATATTTCAATGGGCACATGCAGGGTTAGTAACACACACTGTGATATGAAGCCTTAAGTGTGAGAAACATCCCAAAGAAGAGGCAGCCCTTCTCTCCTCTGACATCTCCCTGGAATAGGTTTGCATGTGGCCTGCACTGTGTATGACCCACCAAAGCAAGTATAGCCGTGAGGGAAGTACACCAGGCAGTGTACCAGAGGCCAGATAACTTTATAGGTGTTGCTTGCTTGGCACTGCAAAAATGGGAATTGTCCAGCACCCGACAAAGCCACGGTTAGCTGTAACAGAGCTGCATTTGTATTGATGCATACGGGCCTGCTTAGTTAGTTAGTTAGTTAATGACATGTGTATGCTGCCTTAAAGCCCAAGGGCTCTCTGAGTGGCTCACAAAACAATGGCATAGAAAATAAAATCAGTTCATTTAAAACTAATAATCCAATATCATAAAAATGAATCATTACATTGGGAACAGGAAGCAAATGCTAAAGATAAAAGCAAGCAGTGAAAAGGCATAATAAAACCATAAATTATACTAAAAACAGGTAAGGAATAAAAGGAATAAAAATGTCTTCACCTTGCAATGAAAAGTGAGCAGTGAAGGTGCCAATAGCGTCTCCTTAGGGAGGGCATTCCAGAGATGAGACGTGATAACAGAAGTCCTTTCCCTTGTCATTTCCCCCCTTTCTTCATTTGGCAGTGGGCTCGCATAGAAGGGCATCCACAGAAGATCTTAAGGGCCTGGTCAGGCTGTATGGAGACAGGTGTTTCCTTCAGATATCGCCAAGCTGTTTAGGGCTATTTATTTATTTATTTATTTATTAATTTATTAAAACATTTTTATGCCGCCCCATTCGCCGAAGCCTCGGGGCGGCTCACAACATTAAGTTAAAATACAAACATTAAGTTAAACATCAAGTTAAAATGTTTGTAAGATGCAAACATTAAGTTAAAATATAAAAAATAACAATATAAAATAAGTCGCCCTGGCCAGATAAGTCACCCTTATCTAAGTCGCCCTTATGTAAATGCAAGCATTTTGAATCGGGCCCGGGTGGCAACAGGTAGCACTTCTGTATGAAGGGTGTGGGGGAATAGAAAGTTTGCAGTAAAAGAAATAAACATGTTAATCATGAACTCAAAATAACTTTTATGCACCTTGCATTATCACACTCCACATTAGGGCCAGGCTAGGTCAAAATGCATATCTTTAGAAAAGTGCAGACTTTATTCTAAGCATTGTTTTCAACCACTCTAGAGTCCAGTGCAGCTCCCGTCCCTTCCTTATGTGTGAACACCTCCTAGTACTTATTTCCAATGGAAAACAATAAAAAGATGGAAGTTCATATTCCTAACTGCAAAAATACATGATGTTCAGTGCACTTTTTAAACCACTGCACATAATTTGTCCAGCTCTGCATTAGATCAAACCCTGGAAAACTGAATGCCAAAATGCATATATTTTGTAAAGTTTATGCAAAAATTCATACTTTGGGAAATGTGTATAAAAATTGGGCACATTTGCATGCAGGCTTTAAAAGATTCATAAGCTGATGCAGAAATGGGACTTAACAAACTTAATAATGGAAAAATAAGAAACTGAGTAGCATCAGACTTGATATATGTGTTCATCCAAAGGCCCAGCGTATGTGTTCAGCTACACACATCCATTCCCTAATCTAAAGCATCCTTGTTCAAACAGTATCTCTGAGGTGCACCAAAAGTGGGTGAGAAACACTTCGTGTATGACCAGAATTTAATAAGTCCACTGAGCGCAGACCTCAATGCAAACTGTGAGCGGGCCATGCAACTAAAAATATGCACAAAAAACATGTACATTTGAAAAATGCACACAAGCAAGCATTAGTGCAAAAGAAACAAATGCATATGTTTTAAAATGTGTACAATGGAGTATATATTTGGAAAATGTGCATGGATTTTTATGTAACACGCTTCTCCCTCAGCAAACCATGAAATATGATTTGGATGCAGGTCAGAATGAGCTCCAAGGTGGCAATCAGAGGGCCTCAACAACCTCAGGCTTTACAGAGTCTCACGTCCTTAAAATGTCCACCTTCTTCCCTGTGCACCACAGCTCTGGGGACATCGGTGTGTCGCTACCTTTTACATTACAGATAATGAAGGCATGTGTTTTAGTCCATGCTGCACATTGGATCCCCTGTGGTGCCCTGGAACTCTTGGATTGTGGAGAAGAGAGCGCTGAAGCAGAGCTCCTGATGCTTGAAACTGGAACACTCATGAGCCCATTCACGTGCTGCAACCAAAGTGAGGCGGGCACCAGGAGCATAAGCTGTGCTCATGGCTCTGCCAACTGGAGATACTCAGAATAGTAGGACCAGCTCATGGGGAAGAGGCAACCGCAGCAGGGGCACTGGGCTCAGGCCGGCTTAAGCCATGAGCAAGAAATCGCATGGCCTTTCAGCTGGGTGGCAGCACTGACTCGCTTGGCTGTATATTATGTTCTCTGCGTGGGAAAGCTCCTGGCAGCTGCTCTTCCTGCATCCAGTGCAGACCAGAGCAGGATGCCCACAGGCAGCTGCTGCAGGCTCGGTCTGTGCCCAGGGCAGTGCACATGGGGGCCTTGTTCCGGGTTGGGTCCACAATCGGCCCCCCTGCATGGTTGGTGGCTGTGCGGAGGTGTGGCAGCAGATGCTTGGAAGAGGGCTACGGAGAATCAGCCCAGCGTTCACTCCCTGATCTTTGCCTGAATCAGCCCTCAGTATCAGGCAATCACCTTCATTAGATGACCTGAAGCTTTGAGGCGATAAGAGGAGCCAACATTTCTAATCTCCCTTTTTTCTGATTCTGAGGCTATGAGATGGGATGTGAAACAAATGTTATTTTTGCCCAATCTGTTCCTTTTGAGTGAAAGAATCACACGGCTAGGTCTGTGGCAGAAGGCATTTTTGCAATAGAAACAAAGCACTGTTTTGCTTGCATCCCTGACATTTCAAATCCCTTTGCGGCAATATAGTCTAAAATGCTGGGTCTCTCTCTATATAACTAACATTTGCTCCTGCGTGAGGCTCGGAAAGGAATAACTATGTATTAGTTTGCCCAGGTGAGATATTGCCACCTGGTAGGGTGTGCTGTTGATGCCAAAACAAGTGATTGACTTCTTCCATTCTTCATATGCTGACAACACAGTCACTGGTGCACAGTTTGTCAAACGACTGCCCAATATTTCAAGCAGACTTGTCCCAGACACTGCAGCTGTGGTGGGTGAGTCTGAGGAAGGTACTGATGCCACCATCTGGGAAATGTATCTAATATGATAGTGACTCTTGACCCCTTTCAACATTCCTCATGTGTTGTGCCTCAAAGTTTGACAGACTTTTAACTTTGGGACCACAGTTTAGGAGTGTGTGGCTCCCTCCCACCACAAAACAGTTTGCCATCACTCATGGAATTCCTAGTTTTCCTTGAAAACGGCCAGCTTACAGAAGCTTCTGGCTGGTTAATGAGTAGAATAGGCTTGCCAGAGAACTCTATAATGGAATCAGACGAGTTCAGAAGACCTGCTTTCCATATTGTGTGGATTCGAAGGATATCAGAAAAAGAAATTAAAATACTTTTGGGGGAATTTGCACAAATGCATGTAAGTGCAACTCTGCATTTCTGCTAAAGCACACTTACACAAATGCACATTTCCATTAATGTGCATTAGTGCAAGTGTGCATTTGGAATTGAACAAAATTCTTGTGCAAAAAGTCCAGTTCTCTCAATGCTGAATGGCAGAAAGAAAGATGTAAAACACATTTGTAAAATGCATAAGGAACAGTTTTATCAAATCCATGTATCCCCAGTGTAGATCAGAAACCTGAATCTTTGATCTGGTCCATCAAGTCTCTTCTTAATTATTTTATTTCCATGGGAAAGCATGAACTTCATATTTGCTTCATTTATTTATTTTGCACTTTTACAGTGATGAGAATATTGTGTACATCAAGTGGTAAAAATAACAGTTGGATCTATTTCAATTCCAGGTTGTAACTCAACAAAATGTGGAAAAGTCAAGGCATGGTATTGTGATTAAGGGTTAGTTCTTACAATCTTCTGGGTCAAGAGAGGGGTTGCAAATGATCATTCTTCAAGGAAGCCAAATCCATCCCTTCTCATACGAATGCCTATTAATTCCCCTCTTGGCTCCATCCAGTTATTCCCTTCAAGCTAAATGTAATTTGCCAAGATAGTCAGTAATCAAGAACAGTGAGCCAAATCCAGTGGCCACACCAACAGGGAAGTCAACAACTGGGGAAGGAAGGTTGTGGAGCTAGGCAAGATTAGCAGCATAAGAATGCATGAATGTCAGGTCTATCATCTTATTCCCACAATGGCCACCTAGCTGCCTATAGAAAGCCCATAGAAAGGATTTAAGTGCAAAGGTGTCCTCCTGTCCATGTCTTTCAGCAACCGCATACACAGGCATAGTGCCTCATTGGAGATACTATATATCCAACATGTTAGGATTCAGTGCTAGCTCTCCAGCCATAAATGCAGACGTCCTAGGAAGTTCACGTGTTGGAGCACAACCCCCACGTGAACTTCCAGGAAGAATTTCTGAAGTCCCAAGAAGCATTTGCTAAAGTCGTGCATGCTGTTAACCCAGCAGCCAGTGGCATAGAATTCCCACCTTCTAAATGCCATGAGTATCATCCTCACATATGTTCTCCGTAACCTCTTTAGTTACATTGAAAGGGAAGAGATGGAGAATATCCATCAGGCTAGACTTCAGTGTTGGATCCTTAGAATTTGGACTCAACTTTCCCCCCATCTGCCTCTTCCTAACAGCTGAATAATGGATATTTTTCTAGCATAAAATATGCCCATATTGATCTGACTGCCTAGATATATCTCCTTACTACCCAACAAGCAGTTGGACTTCGACTGCTTTGACTTTACAGTTTTGACTTTACAGTTCGTCCTTTTCTAGGAGACCCTTTCCTGCTAGTTTTCAGGACTACCTTAGATAGAATGACTTGCTTGTTGGTGAAATCTATTTTAAAAGCCTGGAGCATCCTTATACAAGTGTTCTGTCCTTCAATAATACTTTTCAAAGATGCTGGTTGTAAATTTGTCTTGACATTATGATGTAGAAGGTCCTTGAAGGTCAACCTTGTTGGTCCGGCTGCCTCTGTAGTTCTAGTCAAATGAGGAAAGAATGGCTTCCCATTGAACTGTATTATTCTACATGAATATCAAATCTGACGCAATGCTGTCATTTATCACCTGCCTTTTCAAAAGCAGCTAGGCATGTCTTGTCATGACAATTGGCTTGGCCTTAAGAGAAAACTGTTCAACCTGCTGAACTGATCTGAATTCCTGGGAAGAACAACCGTGTCTCCGTTGTGACAGCATCCTTCTGACTGCCCGAGTCATCGTGAAACACTGAGGGATGCTGACATCACAGTGCGTTTCCTTGTTTCCATCACAATTCATACAATGCCTTCCACTTTGTCCTAAATCACTTGTGACAGTTTGTGGTACTGCAGAAAATATTATAGGGCCAAGTGACACTTGCCATGGCTCTCACTCAGCAACTGCAGTTTTGGCAGATTTGTCTTAATTAGGCACATTGGAAGGAAGAGCACAGGGGAAATAGAGAAGGAGACATCTCAGCCCAAGTAACATCTTAATGAAAACCTTTCAGTTTACAATCCATAGTTGACAGAAGAGAGTTCAATGTCCTTCCAGTTTATGTTAGGAATAGATGAGAATTTTTGCGTCGCTTGGATGCAACTTGAAATGTGGGTGTAAGAAAATCTGTGCGATCAAACAGGGGGAAAGTTGCACACATTTCACATTTGATCACTGCTGAATTTGCACAATTTTACTGTTCATGCGGAGGGAACAGCAGACAGGAAATGGGCATGATGTCAATTTTTGTTTCACATGCAATTTTCTAAAACCTCAAGTTCTTTCTGCCCCTGAAGTTGCAAAAGATAATAAATTCTTCAACAACAACAACAACATGGCAATACCAACAGAAATACGGTCCTTGCCTATCCCTCAATCAGAGAGCCCCAGACATCTCGAGAGCCATCTGAGCACTTCATTTTGTCCTCTGATGTTTTAATGTGGTTATGCAAGTTCATTTGAACTTCCAGACGTGTAACCCTTGTGGGGGACACTGGGAGTTGTAGGCTTTTTGCTGTGTCAACATGCATAGGATTGTACCCCGAGTGATCATGAACCTTTTCCTTTCTTTTTTCCATAGATAAGTTTGAGATCTTCAGCTTCCTTAGCTGTGCCACATCCATGTCCAATCAGACTAGTCATGAATGTATCATAGGCCTTGAACGGAGTGGGATCAAAGCAAGAGGAAAAAAGTGAGAAGAATAGCAAGAAAGATTAACACAGCCTATATCAGTCCAGTCAATAAACATCTTAGTTGTTAAAAAAGTTGTGACAGTTCTGAGAGCACCAAAATGCCTTGTGCGCAAAACCATTTATGGTTTTTCAAGTAGATCTTCAAACTGTTAAAAAGGTTAAATATTTGGGAATTTTCTTTACAGCTAAATGCACTATGTTGAAAGAAGATAATTATGATAAACTATTTAAGGAAATTAAGAGTGATTTGGAAAAATGGGCTAATTTGCAATTATCCTTGTTGGGAAGAATAGCATTAGTTAAAATGAATATATTACCAAAGCTTTTGTTTTTATTCAAAATGATTCCCATAAAAATTGACAAAAAATTATTTGACAATTTAAATATCCAAATCTCGAGATTTATATGGAAAAAGAAGAAACCAAGGATTAAATTTACATTAAAAATGCTTCAGGAGGCCAAAGGGAATGGGGGTTTTGGTCTTCCTGATTGGATGTTGTATTATCAAGTTTCTGTTTTAACGTGGCTAAAAGAATGGATAACTTTAAGAAATAAGAGAATTTTGTATCTTGAAGGGCATGATTTGCAAATGGGTTGGCACGCTTATATGTGGTATGAAAAGTGTAAGGTACAAGGTTGTTTCTTAAATCATTATATTAGGAAATCATTAATGTCGGTGTGGGAAAAGTTAAAGACAAACCTGTATACTAAATTACCAAGATGGCTTTTGCCTATGGAAGCTCTTGTATATCCAAATGCACTGAATTTTGATACGATTGTGAGATATGATGATATTTTGGATAAAGATGGAGGATTGAAATTGAAATACAAGAGCAAGGAATTAATATTTCTTGGTGGCACAAGGTTCAAATGCAATCGAGATATGCTAAATACTATAGAATGTGGGGCTTTTATAAGGAGTTAACAGCATTTGACCACGTGATTCTTAAATCAGATGAGCAAATGATTAAAAGATTGTATAATTTCCTCCTGGATAGGAGAATGGAAGAGGAACAGGTTAAGGCAAATATGATAATGTGGGCACAAAATTTTGGATATAATATTGAGTTAAAGAAATGGCAAAAGCTGTGGGAAAGAAATATTAAAGTATCATTAGCAACCTCATACAAAGAAAACCTGTATAAAATGTTTTATAGATGGTATTTGTTGCCAAATAGGTTAATTAAGATGTTTCCAAATGTGTCAAATGGATGTTGGAAATGTAAACACAAACTGGGTACTTTTTATCATATGTGGTGGACCTGTGATAAGGCAAAAAAGTACTGGATTAAAATACACAAATTGCTTGAGGAAATGTTACAAAAACCTCTAATATTTAAACCTGAAGTTCTCTTATTAGGCATTGTACCTGATGATGTTGGTAATCAAGCAATATATTTGACTCTACATGTAACCACTGCGGCGAGGATTGCATTTGCCCAACACTGGAAGAGTGAAGAGCCACCTACCGATGAACTGATCCTAAAAAAGATTTTGGACTGTGCCGAAATAGACAGATTGACTTTGTCTCTGAAGGAGAAAGAAGATACAGACTTCTATCAAACCTGGGACTCTTTTTATTATTGGCTAGAGAAACGGGACTATGCATAGACTTAAATATGTTTATAGATTAACATAAACAGAAAAAATGTGGGGGGCTGACCCAGTAGGTCTGATGTTTTTGATGATCAATGACTTTTTAGTTCCTTTTCTGTTAGGTTTGTTAAGAATAAAACTTTTTCAAACCCTAAAACCATCTATGGTTTTCTTTGGGGTATCCTTTCATCAAATGGTACTGTGGTCTTTGGAATATCCTCATCACTTTGCATTTATATCCTGCCTTTTTTCATTTTGTGAGCAGTTCAAGGCAGCTTATGTAGTTCTCCTTCATTCCATTTTACCCTTACAACAACCCTGTGAGGTAGGTTATACTGAGAGTGAGTCAATTGTTTGATCTAATCGGGACAAAAATTGGAAGCCAGGACAGATCAGACTTCCTCTCCCAGGAGAGGTCCCCTGTTGCTGTTGGACACTATGCCAAAGGACACTGTGCTATTCTACAAAGGAGAAAGCTACACTGGGTGCTGTATCCTTTGTTAGTGTGAGGAACAACTAGCTTTGTTATTTTGGGTCCGAGGTGGCCAATTGGTCTTAGGGGACCTGGGAGAGCTGAGATGATGTGGAATTAGTGAAAGAGCTGTTCTCCAATTCCCTTTACCCTTCCCTACACTCTTCAGTGTGTGTTGCATACGAGACTGTTCCAAGACCCTCCACCCCTGTTGTCTCACTCCTGCCTTTTAATAAAGAACTTCCCCCCAGTGCTTCAGTTGCCATGTGCTGAATCCAGTGTTTGACCCCGGGATTGGGGACCAGGGAAAGCAGAGTTGGGAGTTGTGCCCTGTGAGCCACGGGGAGCTGGGGACTCCAGAGCGGCTGATCGTTACACGTACATGCTTCCCTGTATGTCCTCTGAAACGTGAGAACACATAGTTCTGAGTCGGAATGGACAGGGCTGCTCTCTTAGGCTAGGCAAATGGCGTGGGTGGGATAGCTCAGCACCCACTGTCCAGCGTGGGAGAAGCACAGAAGTAACTTTAGCCTCTGTGATTCTTCTGCCTTACCTCGGCTGCCCATTGTCCTCCAGTGGGGAGCCACACTGGATTGTACCGTTAAAAGACTAAAATGCCACAGGGACCAAAACCGGTTTCACAACCCACTTGGGCTGGGCTAGGATCTCTGCTTCTTTCCACAGTAAAGCCAACAGAAGCTTTGAGTGGTGCTTAGACTGTAATCCTATACTGTAACGAAAAGCAGGCTGAGGACTCCTAGGCTGGGGAAGGGTTAATACTGAACAGATCCCTTAAACAGGCCCATTTAAGCTGCGGCTTTGTAGACGCTCACTTAAGGCTTGGCATTGCAATGCTTGACAGAATGCCACTCCCAGCTGCAAACTCCCCAGACAGTGCAAGCAACATCTGGGGCTCGCTTCTGATTGTCACCTCCATGAGACAGTGACGACAAGTAGAAGGGCCTTCTCAGGGGTGGCCCCTGCCTGTGCAACAATCACCCCACTCAGGCCTGTGTGGTGTCAATTTTACTATCCTTCCAGTGCCAGGTTAAGATTGTCCTGTAGAACAAGGCCTTTAACAGCTCTAAATAATATATTGGGGTGTCATGTCAGCTGCTGAACAGGTCTTGTTATTCCAACTGTGCTAGCTGCTGCAGTTGTTCAACATCAGTTGAACATTAATTGGGCTATTAAATTTTGTTGTGACATTCTATGGTTCTGTTGTTACCTGCATTTTATATGGGGGGCATTTATTTATTTATTGTATTTTAAGTGTTATAGTGAACCACCCATAGAACTCCAGCTATTGGGCAGTGTAGAAATAAAATGAACCCATGGGAGCTAACTCTGTCTAACTAGCACCTAAGTGCACAATTAGGGGGGGGGGAAATCCCATTAAACTTAGCATAACAGCAAGTTATTTTTGGAGGTTAGGGTATCTATTGTTAAATTAGAATTTAAAATGATTTGGCTTTAATTGGCAATAATAAAAACAGCACACTGCTAGTTAGTGATAAAATTTCATTGCAACCTGGAAAATTATTTAATTCATTAATCCTGGTTTGAAAGGAGGACAGCCTTCAGACAGCTGTGATTTTGGGAAAGGCCTTCTGCCGTGTTAAGCCAGGCAATATGGAAATATGCCTCTTAAAGTGAAGATACACTCTTTGTGATAAGAAAGGTCAAGAAGTTTTTCTACACTGTGCAATCGATCTTGTTTATGGAAGTAATTAAAATAGCTGAAGCATAACTCTTGTTCTTATCAATGAACAGTGCTTGTGATAGGGATACATGAGAAGTCAATTTCAGTCCATTTTTTGATCAGGATTTACTCTGGATCTGTGATTGAAATCTGCACATTTCCAAGCATGCAGTGTGCCTCACAGACTCCCCCAAATGTGTTGGATAACATACACACATTCGATAAACGTGCATGAAAAATGCATACTTTTGAGAAATGCACATACATATACTTTAATCAATGAGAGAAGAATATATACATTTCAAAAGCATCCATCATGGATGTGCACATTTGTAAATACACACAGATTTTCATGCAAGAAGGAGAAAAACATTGCTATCTGATAGGTCCTCAGATTGGCATGAACTTCCAGGTGGAATCTGGAGGACTTTCCGAGCTTGAATGTTACTTGTCCGCACATCCCGCAACCATAGCGAAAGCACCATTCAGTCCTCTGTTGGAATATTCCTAGGCAGATGAGAATTTGGGATGCTGTGAATTAGGCACATGGATGTCTGACAGAGCCTATGCCTGTGTGCGTAATTTGTACATGAGCAGGCCATTTCACATGTGATGCCAAAGGCAGATGAGGTGGAGGCTGAGAGTAGTTGCACTCCTTCCCTGGCCGTTCAGACAAACGTGCACCATGCTAAAGAAATCAGCAAAACAGTGGCTATGAGCACATGAGAAATCGTCTTATACCAGTTGTCCACCTAGTATGAAATTGCCTGCTCTGACAGGCAGTAGCTTTCCAGAATCCAGAGAGAGAGAGAGAGAGAGAGAGAGAGAGAGAGAGAGAGAG
>NW_025335349.1:28016427-28021901 GCF_004798865.1 Varanus komodoensis
AAGGTCTTCTCCTGGCGCCGAAAAACAAATAACGACGGCGCCAGGCGAAGACCTTTTTATTTAAGCAGCATTTTAAATGTTAATATTATTGAATTTTATCTGGCCAGGGCGGCTTATTTTATATTGTATATTTGTATTTTATTTTAATGTATATATTTTAAAATGTTATTTATGATGTTTTAATTTATTGTTGTAAGCCGCCCCGAGGCTTCGGCGAATGGGGCGGCATAAAAATATTTTAATAAATAAATAATAAATGAATAAATGAATAAATAAATTCAAAATGATATTTTAAGTTGTTTGGATGGTGCTGTGACTTTCCCTTTGAAATTATGCTTTGTGTTGCTGAGACCTATGGCTGGAATAAATAAACTGAAATAAAAAAATAGAAACACAACATTCTGTAGAACATATGGTACATCATGGAGATATGTCAGGTCAAAAGAGAATGAGAAAACTATTGGAATGGAACAGAGAGTGAAGGAATTAATGAGCTTGTGCATGTCTGCCTGAAAAGTAGCTATGCATGAAATAGGGGAGCGAGCTGTATGTCTGTCACTCCTGAAATGCAGATGAAGGGAGCTATTCCAGGGAGGGGAGGGATCCCTGGGGATACACCACTGCTGTCGAAATCAGAGTGTAGTTAATGTAAAAGCTGGTTCACTTCCTCTCCTGTCTAGACTTGGAAAAGCTCAGTTCACTTGCCGTTGTAACATTCCTCTAAATTTATTTAAGGTCTTCTCAGAAGTTAGGAATATCTTGCAGCAAAAAGTGGACTTCTGCTGATATATTCTGGGGTTTTGCAGACCAATATTTAAAGGTCCAATAAAGAGTTAAATCTCTCTCTGTCTCTCTCTGTCTATTTATCAGAATCCCAATGAAGGCTTGCAGAATTGACTGCACTAGCTGGAATAATTCAACTTGTAGTCCAGTGTATTTGGATTAAACCAGGCTGTAGAAGACTGCTCAATGCATTTCTAGGCTAAAGAGGCTCATCAGTGGCTCATGGAAAGATTTCTGTGGGTGTTTCAGGTCTTCTTCTCTTTCATTTTCCCATTTTCAGATCTTAGGGGGGTATCCAAAGCTTCATGAAGAACTTCAGGCTTGGGAGAGAGCTTGCTGGGTGATATGAAGAGCAGCTAAGATAGGTGTGTGTGTGTGTGTGTGTTTGTGGACCTATTCTGGTTTGTACCATAGGCTGCCATGTAAGGATGCACAAACCAGCTCAGCTAATGAGCTAATGGAGTCCTCCAAATTCCATCTCAAAGCTTATTCTGATCTAAGTCCATACCTAATTGTAAGGCATTTTGGACTTTTGATATGAAAATCCATGCATATGTGCAAGTGCATTTTTCTAAATGTATGTATCAATTGTACATATCTTTCAACCAGGTGAATTTTTCTGCCATGAAGCATATAAGTGTGCATTTTTCAGAAATATACATTTTATGCTGATTTTTCAAATGCATGCTGTCAAACACATCTATTTGGGTCCATGAGTCAATTGACTCAATGAGCTTGGAACTATAACAATTTCATCCTCACATTTTGCCCAAATCTGAGTTTGGTCCAGGAAATGCAAACTGTGTAAATCCCGATCAAAACCACCATGAAACTAAATTCTCACACATCTCCGCTTCCACCCAGGGCTCAGTTGCCTTTAGTGAATCTACACTGGCCAGAGGCGAGCAAATGCTTCCGAGGCCATTTGGTTTGCTGGATCTCTGTTCCCACCCTCCCACTGCATTCAGTGTATTCTCTGACTCCAGCACCTGTACTGGAACTCGGCTTACACATAATTGCATGCAAATGTCCATTTATACTTTCTCATATGTTGCTGTTTTAAATTAATGAAATCTATCTTACAATGCAAAATTAAAAGTTAGGTGAAGAAGACCAGTGAAGTGAATAATGTGCTTCCTCACTCAGATATTTCTGTTCCCTGACTAACTGGATTGCTTTCAGGAAGCGGACAATATTAAAGTCATATTTTTTCCTTCCTGTCAACGGCATCAGGTGCATTACCCTTTATTGACATGTACTTAATAAGCTCAAACCGTCTCACTTTCATCTTCCTGAGGTACTGTAGTTATATAGAAGGCCTTTTGGACTTGCAGAGAGATTTCCCTTTGCTGTCACATACCTGGGAAAGATAATACTAAGACCATTTTTTTTGTTCAGGGGTGGGGAGTGAGATTCCTTATTACCACTCATCTGACATGAAGGCAGATGCTCGCAGCAGAAACCTGTCTCCCAACGATATCTGTGCAATAATAAGCCTTCTGACAAGCCGCCTTCCCACAGGAGGAAAGGAGCACATGTGAGAATTAAACACGTAACAATGCAAATTAACAGTGATGGAGAGACCATTTGGAAGACGTCTTGGATATGTGCGGTTATGCTGAGAATGCCCAAGTCTCTGCACACAAGACGAGGGTCATGCAAGGTGATCTTTCTGTTGGGTGGAGGGGCTGGGAATACCAGGACCCCAGTAAGAGTACCAGGTCTGCATTGTCTTACCTTCACATAATGCTCACATTGGCTATACCTATTAATATGACACCAAGTCACCTCAGAGGACTTTGGCACTACTAAGGATGGCCCTGGGCCTTCTGCTGACCCTCCTTGCAAGGCATGGAGCTTAGCTGCGGAGGCAGAGGGAGATCTGGGAGTGCTGGCACCCACAGGTCATGCCAGGGCTGTGGTGCAGAAGAGTTGTGCTCATTTGCCGAACAGACCTCCTCATGAGTAGGGCCCTTCTGACAAGACTGTCTTTCCCAAGACTTTAATGTGAGCTAGGTGAGTCCTGGTTGGGAATCTGGTTATTCCAGTGTATAAATCTTTGGTTTAGACCAGCTGCTCATTGGAACAATGTCCTTGTATCCTTGCCTGTGCTTTGAACTTGGGCCAGCCCAAGACCTTTTTCTGAGAAATTTTCTTAATATGATGCTGTTTGGGACTTCTCTAGCTTTGAACTCCCTTTGAACATGCCTAACATTTGCCTGTTTGCTGACTTGCTCTCAGATTTGCCAAATAGTTGGCTCTTTGGCTGAGCCTGGCCCAACCATAGTGAGATCATGTTGGGACAGTGTTGTATGATTTGGTCGTAAGGTATGTTGCTTAACACTGTCTGTGTCAAGGGATGGTTGCTACCCATCGAAATAGGCATGGCCTTAGGAGATTGGGGCATAGTAGTGGGCCACTTGGGATGAGGGGTTTGCAGAATCATAGAATACTAGAGTTGGAAGGTGCCATGAATGCCATTGGGTCCAATACCCTGCTGTTGCAGGACACCAAGTTACACCATCCCACTCAGATGGCCATCCAGTTTCTTGTGGAAGTTGTCTCATGGTCTAGAGTTGCTTGTGGAAGCTGTTTCATGCTCTGGAGATATCCATAGTGAGGATCTACAAGTGATATGAAATGTTTACTAGACCATACTAGAAAGCTTTTGAAAGGAGAGTCCGATACTGCAAAGATCTATACTCCATAGGAACCTGGAATGTAAGATCCATGAATCAAGGCAAGCTGGATGTGATCAAACAAGAGATGACAAGACTGAACATCAACATCTTAGGAATCAGTGAACTAAAATGGGCAGGAACGGGTGAATTGAATTCAGATGACCATCAGGTATATTACTGCAGGCAAGAATCCTTCAGAAGAAATGGAGTAGCCTTCATAGTCTATAAAAGAGTAGGAAAAGCAGTACTGGGATGCAATATCCAAAATGACAGAATGATCTCAGTTCGAATCCAAGGCAAACCATTCACCATTCAACATCACAGTAGTCCAAGTCAATGCCCTAACCACCGGTGCTGAAGAGGCTGAAGTTGACCAGTTCTATGAAGGCCTACAACACCTTCTAGAATTAACACCAAAAAATGATGTCCTTATCATCATGGGGGATTGGAATGCTAAAGTAGGAAGCCAAAAGATAACCAAAATAACAGGCAAGTTTGGCCTTGGAGTACAAAATGAAGCAGGGCAAAGGCTGGTAGAATTTTGTCAAGAAAATACTCTGGTCATAGAAAACACTCTTTTCCAACAACCCAAGAGACGACTCTACACATGGACATCACCAGACGGTCAACACAGAAATCAGATCAACTATGTGCTCTGCAGCCAAAGATGGAGAAGCTCTATACAGTCAGTAAAAACTAGACCAGGAGCTGACTGTGGCTCAGATCATGAGCTTCTTGTTGCAAAATTTAGGCTTAAATTGAAGAAAGTAGGGAAAAGCACTAGCCACTCAGGTATGACCTAAACCATATCCCTGATGAATATACAGTAGAGGTGACAAATAGATTTAAGGAATTAGATCTGATAGACAGAGTGCCTGAAGAACTATGGATGGAGGTTCGCAACATTGTACAAGAGGCAGCAACTAAAACCATCCCAAAGAAAAAGAATTGCAAGAAAGCAAAATGGCTGTCTGAGGAAGCTTTACGAATAGCTGAGGAAAGAAGGGAAGTGAAAGGCAAGGGAGAAGGAGAAAGATTCAAACAATTGAATGCAGAATTCCAGAGAATAGCTAGAAGAGATAAGAATGCCTTCTTAAATGAACAGTGCAAAGAAATAGAAGAAAACAACAGAATAGGGAGGACCAGAGATCTCTTCAACAAAAATGGAGATATGAAGGGAATGTTTCATGCAAAGATGGGCATGATAAATGACCAAAATGGCAGGGACCTAACAGAAGCAGAAGAGATTAAGAAGAGGTGGAAAGATTACACAGAGGAACTATACAAGAAAGAGCCCAACGACCTGATAATCACGATGGGGTGGCCACTGACCTCAAGCCAGACATACTGGAATGTGAAGTCAAATATGCTTAGGAAGTCTGAGCAACAACAAAGCTAGTGGAGGTGACAGTATTCCAGTTGAACTATTCAAAATCTTAAAAAACGATACAGTAAAAGTGCTACACTCAATATGCCAGCAAATTTGGAAAACTCAACAGTGGCCACAGGATTGGAAAAGGTCAGTTTACATTCCAATCCCAAAGAAGGGCAATGCCAAAGAATGTTCAAACTACCACACCATTGCACTCATTTCATATGCTAGCAAAGTTATGCTCAAAATCCTACAAGCTAGGCTCCAGCAGTATGTGGACTGAGAACTACCAGAAGTACAGGCAGGATTTTGAAGAGGGAGAAGAACTAGAGATCAAATTGCCAACATATGCTGGATCATGGAGAAAGCTAGGGAGTTCCAGAAAAACATCTACTTCTGCTCCACTGACTATGCTAAAGCCTTTGATTGTGTGGATCACAACAAATTGTGGCAAGTTCTTAAAGAGATGTGAGTACCAGACCATCTTATTTGTCTCTTGAGAAACCTATATGCAGGTCAAGAAGCAACAGTGAGAACTGGACACGGAACCACTGATTGGTTCAAAATTGAGAAAGGAGTTCGGAGAGGCTGTATACTGTCACCCTGCCTATTTAACTTATATGCAGAGCACATCATGA
>NW_025335349.1:28022001-28042565 GCF_004798865.1 Varanus komodoensis
TCCGTGTCCAGTTCTCACTGGACACGGAACCACTGATTGGTTCAAAATTGAGAAAGGAGTTCGGAGAGGCTGTATACTGTCACCCTGCCTATTTAACTTATATGCAGAGCACATCATGAGAAAGGCGGGCCTAGATGAATCACCAGTTGGAATTAAGATTGCTGGGAGAAATATCAACAACCTCAGATATGCAGATGATACCACTCTAATGGCAGAAACTGAAGAGGAACTGAAGAGCCTCTTGATGCGGGTGAAGGAGCACAAAAGTTGGCTTGAACCTCAACATTAAGAAAACTAAGATCATGGCATCTGGTCCTCTCACTTCCTAGAAAATAGATGGGGAAGAAATGGAGGTAGAGACAAATTCTATTTTCCTGGGCTCCAAGATCACCGCAGATGGGGACTACAGCCAAGAAATTAAAAGATGCTTGCTCCTGGGCAGGAAAGCTATGGCAAATCTAGACAGCATACTAAAAAGCAGAGACATCACCCTGCCAGCAAAAGTGCGTATAGTCAAGGCTATGGTTTTCCCAGTTGCAATGTATGGCTGTGAAAGCTGGACCGTAAGGAAGGCTGAGGGCCAAAGGATTGAGGCCTTTGAACTGTGGTGCTGGAGGAGACTCCTGCGAGTCCCTTGGACCGCAAGGTGATCAAACCGGTCAGTCCTAGAGGAGATCAACCCTGACTGCTCTTTAGAAGGCCAGATACTGAAGATGAAACTCTTATACTTTGAGAAGGAAGGACTCCCTGGAGAAGAGCCTAATGCTGTGAAGAATAGATGGCAAAAGAAGAAGGGGCGGCAGAGAATGAAGTGGCTAGACGGAGTCACTGAAGCAGCCGGTGTGAGCTTAAGTGGACTCTGAGGGATGGTGGAGGACAGGGAGGCCTGGAGGAATGTTGTCCATGGGGTCACAATGAGTCGGACACGACTTCGTGACTAACAACAACAATAACAACTAGAAAGCTTTACATTTTCAGCAGTGTTACCAGTGTAGCAAGTTTCTTCTACCTGATTTTCTCATGAATCATATGGTCATGTTTAGAAATGTGTGACACTCCCCTGAGAAATCACCAGTAATATCATGTGCTTCTTCTTCCAGGTAATCCCTCCTCTTAGCCAAAAGAACTACAGCAATATAGTGCAGGAATTGTTTGCAATGAGTCATAAACATGTGCAAGAGCAGAGTACTGGAGGGGTGAGTCCCCGTAGAGTAGGACTGCTGCAAACAAGGAAATACAGGGGCCATCTTTCCTCAATCTTTCCTCAATTTGTACAAGCAGAAAAGTTGTACAGAATGAACTGCTATCAAACCAAAAAGCTATGCAAAAAGTGCCTTGATTTGTGCCAATCTGCAAATTCATGCACATTTGGAAGTTGTCTGTTTTAAAGGCAGTTTCCCTTTTTTTCACTTATACATTTTGCTATTGCAAAGGGAAATTGCAAGCATTTTTGGAGAGGGTGTATTTCCATTTGGGATTGGGAACCTGGAATTTCTGAGTGATTCGAAGACTGAAAGTAGATTCTCCTGTCTGTACTTGGAAAGCATTAAATTGACAGTGACCACCAGGCTGTTGCTCAGGCCAGGCCTGCAAAAACAGTAGGACCACAACAATGCAGCAAGGACCAGAGCAAACCCATGCACAGTCCGAGGGGGCTATTTACACAGAACAGCAAAACCAGGAGACATCGGATCATGGCTACAAGCGTGCGTTGAAAAATGGCATCTTAGTCATGAACTCACTAGGTGGCACTAGCTGAGCTACAGTTCCTCCCCCTCAGCTACTTCCCTCCACCCTACAATATCAGATCACTCCAGCCTACATTACTGGGCTGTTATCAGCTGGAGCACTTGGAAGGCACAGGGAAAATGGAGGTCTGAAAACACCTGCTGGCCTTATACAGCTTATTTCAGTGAAGCCACTTCCTCATTTGTTAGTGGTAGTGATCTGGCACTGATAGCTCAATCACCTCACAAAGGTAAGGTGTGTGGGTGGAACTGCAGCACCTGTCTGTTTCATTCCACCCCCCCCCCATCATAATTACTGCCCCTTCTCCCCATTCCATACAATTCAGTGGAGTAGTGGAATTGATGATGCTCATAGTTAATCGCTTGGAAGAATACTTTCACAGGTGCATTTTTTATTGTTGGCAAGTTCTGTAAATCTGCACTGCTGCTGAAGACAGCCTTCACCATCAGTGAACTTGCACATATGCAAAGTTACTTCAGCAAAAACAACTTTCTCTCTGATTTCATAATCCAAGTGATTGCCCTAAATAATGAACCTTGGAATGATGTTAATTAGTTAGAATGATGGTCCAGCTTCCTTGTTGCTGGCAGCAGCATTCCCTGGCCAGAGAGCCTTTCAAAGTGCTCCCATCTGCTGGAAGGGGAAAATGGTTTTCATGATGCCCACTCCCTGTGCAGCCTCCGGCATCACCTCCCCACGCTGTTGCAGAGAAGCCCAGGAAATCGGGGACCTCATGTGGTTAGAATGATCTCTTCTACATGCATGAGGCAGGCTCTGGATTCAACCCGCTGTGGCAATACAGAAGCTGGGTTGTTCTGGTTCTGCAACAGTGGTGTATCTGGCTGCTCTAGTGGAGACAATGCTGCCTTGCTGTTACTTAATCGATTATTTATATGCAGGTTTCAGCCCTGAGGAGTTTGCAGCCTACAATTCCACTGACAACACAGGTTGGGCCATAGAAAGAGGATTAGGGAAAGAGAAGACACAAAGGGTCTTCCGACAGCTGTGTTCTGTGTAGCTGTGTACTGGACGGCAGCAAATAGCAACAATTGTGCTTACACTTTGTTTCAGTAGGGGGTTAAGAGTAGAGAGACAGAGGCTGCTTGGTAAAGCTGGGATTTCTATAGGTTTCACCACACAGGATCATGGCCGTCTTAACAGCATTATGGGCCCCGGGCAAAGCATTGTACTGGGGCCTCTGCCACAACTACAACTACTGTTAATTTTGGAAGTTTTCCAATTTTCCAAGGGTTAACATGCACAGATTAGTATGGGGCCTGCGGGCAAGTGCCCATCAGGCCCGTGCGTTAAGACAGGCCTGCACAGGATAGAGAGGGAAAGCCATATGAACATGGGCTAAATGGCCATGAAATTCAAGAAGTCCATTGCCGAACAGGTTTGACAATATTTGTTTAAAACTCAGAGGGACTAAGCTTTCTGTTCCAATATAAGGGTGAAATTAGCATGGCAAGGTTGGGCAAATGGCATTCCTGCTGCACTACTGCTGTGAGGGGAATGCTCACTGCTTAATTTGTATACATTTGAACTTGATACCTCGAGCACTTCTTGGGTGTTTGCTGTTTCTCCCTCTTTCTGCTCTGCATGTGTACCTATGCACATACGGCATAGAAATCCATGAACCTGTATGCTGCACTCAGCCAGGTAATCTTTAAGGTAGCAATTTGTGAGAAATCCAGTTTAAAGGTGGGCCTCCATCAGATTTCCTCAGCTTGGGTCCCCAGATCCGGCCCACTTTCTTTCTTCTCTAAGTCTGCCTCATGCTAAGTGTTTGTGTGGGTGCCTGGCAGGAAGTAAGTCCAAGAGAGCCTGGGAAGCCGACTTGTACACGTGCAGCCCATGCACCCACTGGGCAAGCAGGATTCTGCTTCTGCACTTGTAACTGGTGGACTTTGTGTGCTTTGTCCAAAGAGGCATGCAATGCATGCAACACATTATGTAGTTTGCATAAATTCTTTGTGCCGCTAGAGTTCCTGAGCTTTTGTGGACTTGAGCTCGTCTCCATTATCTTCCTGGTCAGGGTTGAGCATGGGAAAGAAGTCTGGGGAGCACAAGAAAGGCAGATTCCAGCCTGGTCTTCACATCCCTATCTAAAGGTGCCGCCATATTCTGTGGTGTTTACCTATATGGTGTCTAGCTAGCACAGTTCTATGTACCTTGAAGGAAGACATTTCACCAGGCATAGGAGCCGTTCACAGCCTGGCTAAGGAGGAGAACTCTAGCTCAGTGGTGGAGCATGCATCTTTCAGGCAGAAGCTCCTACCCAGCATCTCTGGTAGCATGTGATGGGCAAATTTCTCTGGCTTGCTGTGAAGATCCAGAGGGTGGCAGTGGCGGTGGCTGCTGCTACTCCAATAGGCAATATCAAGCTAGGTGGACTTAATATAGAGCAGCTTCCTAGACTTCCTAGACTTCCTAGAGCAGCTGTTCCAAGTCTTGCAACAGAATTTCAGGTTGTGGCACCTACAGCTGGTAGCATAGATGGGGTACAGAAGAAATGGAGTGGGCTTAGGGCCAGTACCCAACACAAAGTTCCAGGGAGCTCCACAATGGTGTTGTGGCATACACTGTCCATTGAGAGCAGATGGTGGTTCCACCAATGTTTCAGTCCCAGTTGCCATTCAAGTACTCGTGAGGTGCAATAGGTGTGCCGTCCAGGATCCTGGTACAAAGACTGAAGGTTGCTTCCTCTTGCAAAGCCATGCAAGTTGAAACTCAGGCTTAGGGGTCAAATCATCAGCTCCTGGTTAGGCATGTCCATGAATTTGCCAGTGAATACTAGGAGTCTAACCTGTGGATTCTGCAGCAGCCTGGCTTTCCCAAGTCATGTGGCTTTGGTGGACTGGGGAGGAATTTGTGTGAACTTGCAGTTGTGCTAACAAGCATTAGCTGTACAACTTGTGCAACTGGAATGAAATTCTCCAGCATCCCTGAAACATCCTTGATCCATCTTTGACCGGACAATGGAAGTAAAGAAGCCCATGGGACACAGATGGGACAGATTTAGCACAGTCCATGCACCCCTGCTCCTGGGGTCCCAACCTGGTCCTGTGGGGTAATCCAAACAGCCAGGCCCCCTTCCCTATGTAGTTTGCCTAGATTGCCTTTCCCCTAAGCTGCCTATCCTTTGGTGATTTCCTGGGTTTGCGTGAGTTCCTCCCCATTCTCAATGGCTGAAATGCCTCTTCCTAAGGTCAGGTAACAGGCAGAACATATTGAGCTAAAATGTGCTGCTGTTTTGCCCCACCCCTCCTGTCCTCTTTGCTTTTTGCCCCAGGCATCACCTTCTGAGAAATGGAATTCACCCTGGTGCTGAAATAACCTGGGCAGGCTTACAGCCCACCTAGCCCGGCACCATCAACAGGGGGCAGCAAGGGCTTTCCAGGCTCTCAGGTGAGGTTTTGCCTGTCCTACCTGGAGATGCTGGGGATCCAACCTGAGACCTTTTCCTTGCTGAGCACCTGTTCGGTCACCGAGTCACGTCTCTTCCCTCCTGTCCTTTAGTTGCACCGTCGTCCCATTTCTCTTGCTTTAGTGGCTGTTGGGGCCACACAGCTGGTGATAATATGCTGTTCACACAGCCATTGCCATCCTAGTGTGCTCCTCTCCCTTCTCATGTCTTGTATGGTGAATTGTGGATCCTGGGCACAATTCCTCACTCTCCTCTTTGGACAAGGGTGACCCCCCACCAAGAAATCTCTAACTAACCCAGAGCAGCTCATCATAAGAGTAATAAATGTCTCACACAAGTATGGAGAGCAATTGTTCCCAGCTCTGTCATTGCACAGCGTGAAGTAAAGAAAATCTATCCTGTGTGTAATGATTATGCTTTTCCTTGGCTTGCTGTGTGGAGCCATGTTAATTATGTTAAAAATAATATTGAAGTTTTGTGTTATTTAAAAAAAAAAAACTACAGTCAGGAAGCTGAAAGCCCTGGTTTGATATCCCCCCTGCCCTGTTCTGATTATCTTTCACTAATTGGATTTCATTTGTATTCTGGGTCTTAATTTGCCATTGGTTGCCACAAGCCTGGTACCTTCTCTTCGCTGCTCTTGCGTTACCATCTATGGACCTTGAACTACCCCCCTCTGCTTTCCCCTTTGAAGCTCAACCCCTTGAGAAATTTTCCTAGCCTTGCAGAACCCTTTGACACTTCCCTTGAGATTTCTCTTGCCTCGTGGAAACTCAGTTGGTTCCCATGACATTTCTCGGGTGCTTTGCCTAAGGACGAACCCCCAAATCAATTAAACAGAGGTGTAATTCTAGTGGCAGCTGAAGGCTGCATGCATTTTCATTGTACTGGTGAAAGTAAAGTTTTTTCCCCAATGTTATGCAAACTTACCTAGAAATAAGCTGAACACAACGACACTTCTGAATTGATATGTTAAGAATTTCAGTAACTGTCTTTAACAGAGTAAGCCGAATCCAGATTTAAGCTGGATCAAAGGTGCCAGTGGAACTGAATTCACCACCTTTCCTTCTCAAGGTAGCTCCTCTAGTTCTTTGAAAATGCTACACAGAGACCAGGTTCACTCAGTGCAATGAACCATGGTGGCTTATAAACCAGGAGTGGCTTGCTGTGTTGTCTGAATCTAACCAGGTGGCCCAGGTGGTTAAGAAGCCATGCTGCTGGGTTCAGACATCACAACAAGCTACCATGGCTTATCCTCCTGTACAACACAGTCGGATGGTCTGGGCCCCAGCTGCATGGGGTGAGCTGCTCTGTGGGAAGTTTCCCAAATAGCAGGAGGCAGGTTCTTCTGTGAGTAGAGCCTTCCCTTTCAACAAAGGCATGTCCTGAATCCATCCCCTAAATCTACCATGTCTTACTGGAAAGTTCCTATCCTGGCAAGCCAGTTTTCTTGTTCTGTGGTAAAATTATAGGCAGGTGGATAGTACATTGCATAGGGCACAGCCCTGTGCATTTTTAGACAGAAAGATCTGCAGTTCCCAGTTAGCATAGCTTTCTTTCTATCTAAAGCTGTGTAGGACTGAGCCTTTACTGATTCGTTGTATTTTAAAAGGCAGGGCAGAATGTGTATCATGGCACTGGGGAGGAGAGGAGAGAGGCCTCCCGAGAAGGAATTCATCTGACAAACATGGAAGAATGGTTCAGGCATGTGTGAGCATTGCTTCAGGGGGTAGTGGAGCAGCCTTGCTGCTGCTTGTAAGTTGGTTTGCTTTTAAGGGATATGTTGACTGGTGCAGCTGGATGTTACCTGGAGAATAGCAAGTAACTATAAAGATGATGCTAGTAAATATACTTATGGAATGGTGTGTGCATGGGGAGACAGCTTGTCAGATTTCACCAGGAATGAGAAAGGTGCCCATATCTTGTAGCACCATCATAGGTGTTCCTCCCAAGCAGCAAGCAACTCAGTGATGTTTCCATGGTACATAGATTTTTGCCCAGAAGACAATCACATAACCGAGGCACTCTCTGATCAGTCCTCCTGCCCTGTTGTATCCCAGAAGGCCCTGTGAGTGAAATTCCTGTCCTTTCCCTATTCTTACCTATGGGCAGCAGAAGCCTCCTCTTGATTGGTCCCCCCATTCCTCCTCTCAAGTTTACCTACATGTCCACAGTGCTGTCCAGCCATTCCAGTCCTCATGACCTCTCCCCACATCCAGTTTCATCATGATTACTCCTGTGCATTTTTTTCACTGTCTCCCTGTTTCCAAACATGAACAGGGAAATGGACACATTACTCAGCCAGTGGAAATAAACTGTGCAATGACTCATCTGCTGCTAAGGAGCTGAGAGCAGTTGAATTTGAAGGGTAGAAGTGGCCGTATCTGTAGCTCCTCTTGCCTGGGGACTCTATGGTGTTTCTTTACCAACAGCAGTAAAATATTGATACTGGGTCTGGATGACCAAAGAAGCCTTCATGAGTGGAAACCTTAGAAGGTTCTGTCATTTCAGAAAACTAATCCTATTACTTCAGAACTAGCTCTGGATAACCCAATAGAACCTCAATGGCAAGATTTCACCTTGGCTTCTCAGGTTGTGTGAACCTGCCCAATATTTTACTTTGTAATTCCAGCTGAGTATGTATCTGGAAGCAGGTTTCTTCATACACATTCATGAGCCTCTATTCCCTGATTCAGCCATTCCTGAAGCTCCAGAAACAAAAGCAATAACTGTGTATCAGCTGCTCAGCAGGGTGTGGTGTTGGGAGGTACTTGGTAGGGTTGGGTCCTCTCCTCTCCTCTCCTATCCTCTCCTCTCCTCTCCTCTCCTGATCTCCCTCTTTGAAGAGGGCCAATGTGCTCAGACACAAATGTGCTTATTGCCACAACAGAAGTGCTACCTTGATGAAAGGCATCTGGCTCCTGCAGAGCCCATGAGTAAAACCGATGGCACATCAATTGCACCACACAGTGAGAGTCTGGTAAGGCACTCAGAACGGATGTTGATGAAGAAATGAAAACAAATGAGACTTGGCAGCGGTAATTGTGAATGGAATTATGTTTACATCTATGGGTGGTTGTTGTTTTCACCTCTTTTGGGTTAGCAACCACTTCGAAAACACACGGAAACATCTCCATTAACAAGGATCTTTAAGAAATTGAGCTTCCTGAGAAAAAGACATAAAAGGTGCCCAGAGGGAAAATGCGCTTCATTTTTAAAGCACATCATAAGCTTGATAATAACACCTTTGTTCTTTCTGTGTTCTCTGAGGGTACCCGATCCCTGCAAAAGCTCCCATGTACTTGTTAGTATTCTCTGAGTGTGTCTTTGCTCTCTCTATCAGAACTTTCTTTGTTAATCACTGTTGTTTACATGGCATCTTTCATCCAATGATGTGGCAGCAGTTTACAAACAATCCTTATTAATGGGGCTGCACATCTCACCACCACTTTGAAGTACATCTCATTAATCATGGGCCGACAGGTAAATGGAGGCACCAAGATGAGGCAGAGTGTAAAATGGCTTTCAGATGCGAAGTTTGACAGGGCTTGACTTTTTGCTCTGGTCGTATCTCCGCTCCTCATCTAACATTCTGCAGTAGCCCCTCCCTTCCTTTTGTCTTTAAATAAATCAAATGAAGTAAACTGGTATCTTTGAAAGCATTAGCAAGAATAGATAGGTTAATGACTAAAATATTATCAGCTTTAGGTAATAACTGAAAAGGAAAATGAATATAAATGATGCAATGCAACAAAATATGATGGGATGGTTTAAGGGCAGTGGAGCAATGGAAATGTAGTTTGCTTTCAGTGAGTACAGTGGGAACATTTCATACAGATAAACGTGCACACACATCCACACAATTATTTTTATGTTATATATTTTATGTATTTTTATTTCTGTACTACCCAATAGTCAAAGCTGTCTGGGCAGTGAGCAGCAATTAATAAACACAGCAAAATACAGTATAAAAATGAAACAACAATAAAAGCTTCATGAATTTGCATTAAAAATTTAAACCACATTTGGATGACTAAACAGCTGCAAACAGTCCATCCTTCTGGGCCTGCTAAAACAGCTGGCATCATCCTTCCCCTGCCACCTCCACGTGCTATCTGGAACTAGGCAACGCTTCTTCAAGCCAGCAATCTTAGCCAGGCACTGAACTGACACAAAGGTTTGTTCCAGGAGGGCCTCAGAGCGGGAATCATTCCATAATTTGGGGCCACCACAGAAAAGCCCCCCTCCTTGTTGCCACCAGCTTCCCTTGGAGGAAGGCCTCAGGTGTTGAGTGTGGTGCTTGGCTTGATGGGGGTTGGGAGAGGCAGTCCATCAAGTAGTGTGGTCCCTGGCTGGGCCGGCTTTATAGATGAGAACTAGCACCTTGAATCAGAATGGGGAGTGTATAGGCAGCGAATGAAGCCTGCCAGAACGGGTGCTGTGTGTTCAGAGCAGGGGTTTGGTCTGGCTGCTGCATTTTGCACACACTGCAGCTTCTGAACTGCCTTCAAGTTCAGCCCCATTTATTTATTTATTTATTTATTTATTTTTCGATTTATATCCTGCCTTTTTCCTACAAAGGGCTCAAGGCAGCTTACATCATTCCCCTCCTGCATCTTATCCCCACAACAACAACCCTGTGAGGTAGGTTGGGCTGAGAGGCTGTGACTGGCCCAAAGTCACCCAGTTGGCTCCATGGCTGAGCGGGGACTAGAACCCAGGTCGCCTGAGTCCCGGTCCCATGCTCTTCACCACTACACCACACTGGCTCTCTTGGCACACTGCCTTCAAGGGCAGCCCCATGTAGCTTGCACTGCAGTAACCTGCTTTAGGGATTACCAAAGCACTGGTGACTGGAGGCAGGCTATCTCCGTACCAGTAGGGGTGTAGCTGAACCTAGTCAAAGGCACTGAGGTCATGTGGGCCTCAAGCGACAGAGAAGGATCACACAGCAACCTGAAGCTATGGACCTGTTCCTGACAGTGATCCAAGTCACATCAGCTGCCTCACAGGATGGATGATTGGCCCAAAAACCAGAAGAGAAGTGAGGCAAGCAGAGTCCTGTGGGGAGCATGGGCAGTCTTTGATCCCACTGCTCTGCTTCTGCTAAGTGTGCTGTGTCTACAGGTCCCACCATGAGCACAGCAAGGAGCCCACACTTCTTAAAGCATCACAGAGACACCTGTTTGCAGATCAGGAAAGGCCGGGGGATCACTACGGATCTGCCCTGCTCTCTTCCAAAAAGGTGCATTCCTGCTCATTCCCCGTTGCTTAAAGAAGGTGGAGGAGCCTCTTGGTTATGTGCTGGTTCCAAGAATCTTCTGGTAGCTCAGGAGGGGAGTGGATCTTTGGGGACTTCATATTTCCCCATCTATATGTTAGATGTCCCTTCCTAGAATTCCCTGGGATACCCTCAGGACTTTCTGAGCCCATCTTCCTCACTTGCAGGCTCCTCCTCCAACACAGAGTGGCTAAAAATCAAGATTTTTACAATTATATTGATTTTTTTCACCCACTCAGTCTGTATCAAGCCTTGTTTTGTCCTGTGAGTTATGGCCATTTTCTTTTTGTTTGCTGCTTTATTTTTTGCAAGGGCTGGGCTGAGTCAAGACAGAAAAGAGCAACACTAGAGGGAGAAAACGAAGACAAAGTTATCCTATGTGTATCTCCCCACACTCCAGCCTTGCCCAACGCCTAGTGCCCTCCAAATGTTTGGGACTTCCATTCCATTCCATTCCATTCCATTCCATTCCATTCCATTCCATTCCATTCCATCCTAGCATGGCTAGGAATTTTGGAAGTTATCGACTAAACATCTGGAAGGTATCAGGTGTATTTAAGTCATTCATGTTTTGCATTGGCTGCTGCTTGGGGAAAAGAAAGATACTTTTCCTGCCTTGCAATGCAGAAGCTGTATTTTTTTTAATATCCTTTTCATTCTTAAAAAAGATCAAATACAAATGTAAATTGTATTTTACAAATCACTCACTTAGTTGTAGCTCTTGCTTGTGCCTCTCGCTTCGCTGCTGGCTGGATGAAGAAACAAACGCAAACCAACAGGGTAGTCTTTTTGTCAAAGTTATTTGGGCCTCCTTGTTCCCTCAGGATGCCCCGCTCAAAGAAAATAAGTTACAGCTACAAAGAGAGCACATCCCTTTCGAGGGCCTACAGGGGATTGGTTCCCCAGGCACCCCATCCCAGAGGGAAATCAGTCACCTCGTAAACAGAAATTCCCACTGCAGGGCAACAGTCTGAGCAAGTGTGATTTGTGCCATGCTCTGTTCAGTAAAGGGAAGTGACGTCCAGGCTTTTGATTGGAAGCAAGCCGCAGAATCCGGGGCAGCGCTGCCAGTAAGTGCCTTGTCATGGTGCAACTGGGAGTCAGTCAGGATCTTTCAGCTGAACTGGACCACATACCACAGCTGTCAGTCCCCGGGGATCCTTCGCATCCATTTCCCTCAAATCCACGTTACCAGTTCCTTGTATGCACATAGGTAAGGCTCCATATATTAAGCAACCCTGATGCATCTCAAGCTGAGGTGTGAGCACATAAAGACTGCTTTCCCACACTCTTTTGATGATCAATGTCTATGCATATGGGAGAAAAAGATGCAAATGAGCTGAAGCAACAGCTGTAGGTGCTGATGCATATCCCTTTGTACTAAACTTGGAAATGCAGTCATGGGACAGTGGAGGATCTTAAATGGACCTGTTCTACTTTGAGAGAAACCTAAAGTTCACCAGGAATTTCAAAATCTGAGTTGAAAGGAGGGTTCCAGAAGCATCCCAGTAAATTCTGGGGCAAGAAAATCACGATAGGGCATATGCATCCTGCACATGGAAAATCAGGTGCAATGTAGAGTGCGTACCTGGACGAACAGTGCATATTTCATGCAATTTTGTACCTGTATATCTCCCGTCACATGCTATTCAAATGATAAGAGGGGTACAATGATGCTGAGACTCATTTTCAAGCACCCTGCCACGGAAAAGTAAAAGAAAACATGCCAGGTCGATCATGAGTTTTTCAGTCCTGTTTGCCAGACAAGGAGCAATGGAAGATTATTGAACTCTTTCATGGTATCTGCCATGTATTGCCAAACATGTCCACCATGTTGGTTACATTACTGGACCAGGAAGCAATGGGGAGTAGCCCATAATGGCAGGCAAAACTCCACATTTGAGTCAACATTCAGTGGGAACTGTCTAGGCAAAGAGAGCTATTTGTATGCAGTCTCCCTGTTTGGCTATATTGGCAATCTTCTGCTGGATTCATTATTAAATTTAGAAGCAGATGGAGATATTCTCCTTTAAAACCCAGTGATTAAACATTATGCAGAAAGTAGCATATGCAAAAGCCAAAGTAAGAGGAGAGACAGGGCTTGTCCCTTGGTGATGATAGGCAGAGGTTTGTTCTGTAAACCTTTCACTGTGAGATACAGGACAAGAGGAAAACATCCCCCAGGGGAACTTTTTTAATACCTTACTCAACATGAAGAGTCAGAGCAGCATTCTGTTGTATATCAACAATATGTTTGCCAACAGGCTTTATTAACCTATTAAATCAGCAAGATAGAATAACAGCTTTGCTCTATTTAATTTAAAACAATAAAACTAAATAATAAAATTGCAACTTCATAATGCAGCCTTATGTTGGATGAGAAAAGCGTTTCATCCCAGTCTTATATTTTCTTCCAGCATGAATATAACTTTGTTTACACCCCCTTGATTAAGTCAGTACCCTACTTTGGAATCACTTGTGCACGTGGCATAATTATACATACAAGAAGCTTTGTTGCTAAAGTCTGTGATAGGAGAACATGTGGAAGGCGGAGCACATGGAAAACGCTGTGAGGTAAAGGCTGGTAATGAAGTAGGAATGAACAAACAATCTGTGTTCTACACACACACACACACACACACACACACACAATTTCATTTACTAAAGTTACTGGATACTTTTTTCCTATGACTCACATCCACTAACAGCAATGTTGAAACATACAAAGATTTTGAACAATTTTAAATTTACCCTGAATTGGGTGTAGGTGGCATCCCCCTAGCTCATGTTCTCTACTGTAAGTTAAATAAATGTAGTGCTACAAACTTGTCCTTTTAGGACATTGCCACCAAATGCCTGGTCTAAAAAGTTCCCAAATTTCAGCCTCCTGCCTTTTATTTTACTTTTTCTATGAACCAAAAATGCCCTGGGCCCAAAAGTAACCCAGAATCTGCACAGGAAAAGTTCTAAGGGGTACTTTTATACCCCAAACAAAAAGTTCCAAACAAAGACACAAAAGAAGTTCAGCACAGATTCTCTTGCCCTCCTTTTAAAGCTAAGGTTATTAGCTAGAAACTCCAGCAAATGGAATTAAAATCAATTGAGGGAAAGCTTTGTTATGACTTTTGAAAGTAGGCTAAGCTATTGTTATGCAGATTTTACTGTTTTGCTTAGGCTCAGGGAGGATTAAACATTAATTTTCCTGTCCTTGCTGGGAGCTGAAAGTCATCCCTTTGTCCCTTGAAACCTCAAATTTGAAAATTTCTGCCAGAAAACAGGTTTTTCCATATGCAGCATTTTCCATGCTTGATGCGTTTTTGTCAAAAGTAATCAATGCATTTTTGCAATGAATTTTGCAATACATTTTTCTTGGCACACAAAGTTAAACAAATTAAAGTAGCCAAGATCCCGTCAAATACCCAGATCAAGAAGCCCCCAATGGAAAAATAGCAGTGGTGACACTAACAAACCTTCCTGGTAAAAGCACTCCACAATCAGAGAGCCAGTATTGAGAAAGTCCTCTCAGTTGTTGCCATGATCCTGCCAGACAGGCCTAAAGTAAGCTAGCAATATTTGTTGAGAATTGGGTGCAAAAAGACAATTCTGATCATACACATGTAGGCAGAATGCCAGGGAACTGCCCTGACCTATATTAGAACAAGGCTTTTGTATGTTATATCACTACGGAAGATTCTTTCCCATGGGCCCCCTCCTCCCTGGTCACATGTTATACATCTTGACATGCCTTCCCCCTATTCACACTTCATCCTAGATTGCTCTTGCGAGGATTCAGCCTGAAGACTCATCCTCGGCCCAGACTAAATCTGTGTGGTTACTTCTCACATCATATTACAATGCCTGACCGGAACGGTGTTAGTCAGGATCTGACTTACTCAACTCTTTGGTCCTACATGTTTCTACACACCATCTACTTTCCTATATTTGCTCCTTTGCCAAGGCTGAGAAACTAAGAAAGGGGGATTTATAATCTTTTTCTCATAGTATGAATATCCCAAGGAGAAATTCTAGCTCTGAGATAGTAATGGTGCTGTGGGGACAAGGAAAATGGCAGATCATTGTCAGTTCTAAACCCATCCAGCTCATGCTCATTTCAACACACTTTAGTCCAGCAGACTATATTTTCCTGGAATATTCCTTTTATTGAAACCCAGGCAAAGAACTGGTTGCACGTCCTAGGATGGCATAGTGAAGGGGTTACGCTGGATGCTTTTATGATTCAGTGATTCCTTGTTGAGATGGTGTGGTCTGGCAAAGGGCCATAGAAGACATTACTAAGTGGGAGCCCTGTCAGCAGCAGGGTTACACCTCCTGGACCAAGACCTGCTGTTGCCTAAGGTTCCCCCTTCTGTCCATGCGCAAAAGCTCACAGGTAAACCTGCCAATGATGAAATAGCGTTTCCCCCTGCATCTGAAGGGAGCTCAGGGGAAGCCACGTGGCACGCAATTTTCTCCTCCAGCACCTTGCTGCTCTTTCTCTTGCTGCTCTACTCTGCCTCTGTTCCCTGGAGAAATTCACCCCTGCATAAGTATGCCTAGGATTGCACTGCACTCAGTGCCAGCTCCAAGTTTTGGAGGGCCTCGAGACCAGACACATAGAAACATAGAAACAGAGCGAGTCAGAAGGGGTCTCCCAGGCCATCTAGTCTGACCCCCGGCTCCTGCTGGCTCTGCTCATGACATGCCTACCATGTGCATGCCCAGCCTAGCCGTGAACACCCTTACCGATGGGGCTTCAACCACCTCCCATAGAAGCCCATTGCATAGACGCCCTAAATAACCCCTCCCTAAGGGAGTCTTCCTTCTCATTACTGGCTCTTGCGCTCCATCCTTTCTCTGAGCATTGCCACCACTTGCTTGCTACACAAGGCCAGTGGGGAAGCTAGCAGCAGCACCTGTTCCTGCTTCTTACCATCCCCACACCTGTCTGGCCAGCGTGAGAAGCCACTGAGCAGGGAGACTGCAGTGGTGAATGGAGGAGCACATGCAGTGGGCTTCCGATGCACTGTGGTCCCTCAGCAGCTGCCCAGCCTGGATGCAGAACAAGGACACCTCGATGCAGAAGAAGGACACCGGCTTAAGCACATTTACCTGGGAACAGGTATGGCTGATTGCAATGGGATTTACTTCTGAGCGAACATTCCATTTGTACCTAGATTATACATTAGAAACCAAAGTTCATGTCTTCATCAGTACTGAGCAATATATGATTGCAGGTTTATATTATTATTTTTTAAGGAAATGGCAGTAAAGAATGCATTTGTATTGCAGATGTAATTTTCACAGCAGGAATGGGCTTATAAGGAAATTCAGGGATGGACTGGGGTAGAGAACATTCTTGAACTTTGAAAAATACCTTATTTTTCTTTCTTAAAATGATGAGCTGAAGCCTACAACTAAATTGGCAACTTCTGCAAGAGCAAGGAATGTCACACTGATAGTAGTGTCGTTCTCAAACAAACAAATAAAAATTATAATGTGCTTAACAACTACAAGGGTTATTTTCTGTTATGGAATATATCGGTATTTTAAAAAGTTCACCAAATTATGTTTGTTTGTTTGTTCCTTAACCTGAAATGGTAACAACTGCTACTGATAGGACAAGGTAGAAATTTGCTAAAAGTGAATTGCTAATCAAAGTAAAATGCAGAATGCTGGAAAGGTCACGGTGTGCATACATACTGCACTATATTTTATGGAATGCATTAAGCATTTCATTTTTGATCACTTGTTCCAGAGACCAAGAATTTAATGAAACTCCATATAGTGAAAAGGTTTTCTTAAAAGAACAAAAAAACCCAACCCAGCCCAAACCAAACCAAACCAAACAAAAAGTCAAAACAAAAGGGGAAAAGAAAAGAAAAGGAGAAAAAAAATGCAGATTGCAGCAAACTATAAAATAAAACACAGATAGTTTCAGCCTATAATTTTGTATTAGGATTTCTGTTGTGAAAGGATGGCTCGCAAATGTCCATGCCACTGAATGTAGTATAGAGACATCTATACAAAAGATATATGAAAAATTAATTTCATGTTTGATCAGAATGGATGCAGATTTATGGGAAATGGCACTCAAGATGATTGTATTGCAAGGAGGCAGTTAATGTGACGCAAAATGTTTTTGTGAAATCTTGTGACTAAACAATTTGTAGGGATCTGAGCCATGGCAGATTTAAGATTGGCCAGGTGAGGCAGGTCACCTGGGCCCTTTTGAGGCCATAGGACACTTGCAACTACACAGACAGGTTAACCGAACTCCATGCCTGCTCTGTATCGCCACAAACGTAGTTATCAGGTATGCTTCCAATGTAACAGTAAGCACTGAGAAATAGATCAGAGCAGGGCTTGCCTATCGAGTGTTTGAACTAGTGGGAAAAATGAATGAATTCTATTTGCGCTTGGAAATCCCGCACGAAAGACGTGCAACATTCCCCATGGATGTCAATAGGAGAGCTCTCACAGTAGAATCCAAGTCAGTTGTACATCCAATTTTGAATGCTATCTGTCTTAGGTAACACTATACTCTCTTGATGGTTGGGAAACAAAAGAACAATATGTCTGAAGTAAAGTTATTCTTACATAAGCACATGGCAGGGACTGAAAGACAAAGTACATTCTCCCTAGCTTTGCATTTCCACCCCTTTCTACCCCAGTTCATATTTCTTGCCCGGTCTGTGAGGAAATGAAAGGCATCCAGGACTTAGTGTGGAAAGAAGAAGAAGACAGAGAGGGGAGCATGATGAAAGTGTATGAGATAATGAATGAAAGAGAGGGATACAATAGAGAAGTGCGGTACTTGTAGTTGCATGGCAGAGTGTTGTTGTCTGTGTGTCATGGACCGGGAACACTCTGTTCCATGAATGGAAGGGAAAACAAGTAAAATAGCCCATATGCCCTTTGGCCTTGCGTTCTTGTGGTCTGTTCTCCTTGCAAGCTGAAAGAATCTATATTTGTTCAGCTTTCTTTATCAAACCAGCCTTTAAATATTCTAGGTCTCAGGCATCTGCCTTTAGGTAATATGGAAGCCAGCCATTAGATGTGGTCTCTCCAAAAGGAGAGACCACAAATTTCAAACAACAAGGTATAAATTGTAGTGAAGAAAAAATGTTTATAGGACCAAAAATACATACACACTCAAACAAAAGGTACACCCCCCCACCAAGAAATAGGATAATAAACAAATGAGGGATACTGTATCCAGCAGTTCACTAGAATGTTTTCTTATTTTGTCCAGTTCTCTTATCAGTATCTTACTATCCTCGAGCAGCTTTCTTAATCAGTGTCTTTATCCTCCTCCGGCCCTTGAAATTGCAACTTGAAATGAACTTTTCTTCTTCCTATATCCAACCACTCAGAGGGATACTTTTTTGGTCCATTTCTGCAAACACAACCCTATTGAATTGTAGCCCCTTGTAGAGAAGCTCAATGGTTTCCAAAAATCCTGTGTCCTTTTAGCAGGGTTGGAAGAGGGTTGTTTTCTCCTTCAAAACCCAAAGAGCAGAAGCAACAAACTTTCAGTTAGTTGGGCCTCTGAGCCCAACTAACTCCTGTGGGCAGAGCCATACCTTGGAGAGGCCCCGAAAGATTCTGGATCTATATCTTGAGCTATTTCTGTCCCTTTCCCCCTCCTCTGCTTTCCCTTGCACTGACCTCTTGTTGACAATTATAATCTGCTGGCTTCTTGAGCAAACTTCTTGACCAAGCTAAACTTTTGACCTTTCCACCTTTTGGCTAAAGAGAGAAAGATTTAACCACATAATATCTTAAAACCCAAGTGAAATACGAAGATGGATGTCCTTTCTGCTCCTTCACAGCATGCAAAATGTCCCAGATTCCATCCCTGGTACCTCTAGATAGGGCTGTCACATTTTTTCTCTCTGAAACCCAGGACTATTTGTGTAAAAATACAGGGCTAGATGGCCCGATCACTCAGCTGGGCCTAAGGCAGCTTCCATGCTTCAATATGGAAAAGTGTGCCGTGCTGCAATAGAGCAGTGTCACCCAAGCAACACAGAGACACACACGCACACCCAGAAGATAAATCTATCATGGGGCCAACTTACTTCCAGTTGTTTCATTGCTGGGAAAAATATAGCGTGGTAATTCCTTCATCTGCATCTTGAAAGCATCCTAGACCATACAATTTGTCACTGAGGGAAAGAGAAACTGAATTTGATGAGTCCTCCATTTGTTCTAGGAAAGCCATCCTTATTTTCTTATATAGCAGGGGAGCTGCATGTGGCTTTTTGAGTTTATTTCGCAGCTTGCCACTCACCGCCCAGGGCACCCAGGGTGCCCGCTTGTGGCTCTTAAGCACCTGACATTTACCATATGTGGCTCTTCAGTTAAGCAAGTCAGGACACCCCTGGTATAAAGATTCCCCTGAGCCAAAAGGAAGGTGTGGGAACCTAAACTGTGGCTTTTCTGGAAAATGTTTACACTCATTTCTGATAATTGATAATTTTGTCTAGAAGAGACAGCCACCGGATACGACAATGAAATGATTCTCTCTGTGTATGAGACTGTGTATAGGTTTCCATCTTTAGCTGGATTCTTAATTGGATAATTTGCCAGTATGTAAGGGATGTTGATGAGTGCTCTTGCTTGCTGGCACACTAAGTCCCTGGGAGAACCCACCTTTAATTATGCAGAAGACTTGAATTTGTTTTTATTAAGACTTGAGTCTGTTGTAGCTATGGATTATTCATGGCACACCTTCCCTTTTGATACTTTGAGGGAAATTATGCTGCCATCTCAGCTCTTATGAAGAACATTTCACTCTTCCAGACCTCTTGTGACTGCTGAAGGAAGCAAATATTTGTTTCTTTAATGCAAATTTTGGAACACAAGGGCAACTGTAGAGGACAAGGTAAGGAAACTTATCAAATTCTCTCTTTTCCTTCCAATACAGTGGAGACCTGAGTTTTGTGTTTGTTGGGCAAAATTGTCCTTTTGGTGATTCACCCATGACTATTAACAAGAGAAAAAAATGAAGTCATTTCACAGCTGTGGGATTTGATCATGTGGATAAACTCAAACTAGAGGTGGGAGTATGAGATGCAAATAACTGTGGGGATTAACAAAACCAGAATATCCATCCCAGAGAGAGAACCTGCCAAATACCTGTTGAGTCCTTAATTCAGATTCTTCTAATGTCCAGACCACAATTGTCTGAAATAGAAGAAGGCTTATGACATATAAAAGCCTTCCCCAACCTGGTACTAACCTCAAGAAGTTTTGGACTACACTTCCTATTATCCAGACAATTGTCCTTGTTGTATGGGACTGATGGGTATTGTAACCCCAAATGTTTGGAAGGTATCACCAGAGAGAAAGTTGTCATATATTTTTGAAACAGTGGAATACTATGAAAAGCTGGTGGCTCTAAGATGCAGTAGCTCATCTGGGTATTATATGGCTAGCTAACCTTTCTTCTAGGATGAAACTTGGATCACAGATCACTGTACAATTCCCCCCATCCCCAGGTAGCCTCCTAGCCAAACACCGTAGGCCCATCCTACTTAACATCAGCACATTTTCTGCTTCATGTGTTGTCAGTCCATGATGAAGGGCAGATTTTATTTTTGCCAAAATCCTTGCAACCAAACAGGCAAAATTTATTGGTAGCACAGCAGCCAATATCCATTATCCCCAGGTGCCCAGCTAAACTATTAAAATTAATCAGGTGGCAAACTTTCATTATACCAGCTCTAATAAACAAGGAGCCCTGAGCTTCCCGGGGTTGGAAATGTCAGTATGTAGAGCAGTATATTCAAGGGAAGTCATTCCAGACAAAGTATCAGTGGGAACCCTCCAAAATGTTCTGAAATTAAAAGGGAATTGCATATAGGCTAAACTCTATCCCAATATAGGACTTGAGTCACAATGTACCCAGCCAGGCACACAGTTTGGGTGGGGAGGGCAGGATCAAGTTAAGTAAAGCATCTGCTTTAAATCTGCTGGATGGTCTCCATTTGAGACAGTTTGAGGCAGCAACAGTGCTTGTGTGTGAGAGAGTTTGAGAGTCTCTCTCTCTCTCTCTCTCTCTCTCTCTCTCTCTCTCTCTCTCTGTGTGTGTGTGTGTGT
>NW_025335349.1:28042665-28298463 GCF_004798865.1 Varanus komodoensis
GAGAGAGAGAGAGAGAGAGAGAGAGAGAGAGAGAGAGAGAGAGAGAGAGAGAGCACACTAAAATAACAATGATACATGAATATCCTCAGAATCCCAGGCCATCTGACAGAAGATGATGGGATGCAAGGAGTACTGAGGCACACCTCATGTGACAGATATAACAACCACGGAGGACAGGGACCCCTCTCGAGCCACAGCAGAAGCTTCTAGTCTTCACTTGGAAGCGAAGGTTAAGGAAAGCATAGCTGGGGTTGGCCTACAAGGGATCAGGAAATGGGGCATTAAGACTTGGTGAGGCTATGTTTGCACCTCTAGTGTCTATAAAATATACTGATGTTGGGGTGGAACTAGGTGTGCTTTCAGGGAAAGTCTGCAACTCATGGAAGTGTGCACTATGCCAAACTGGTTGAAAACCATTCGGAAATTCCTTTAATGGCTGTGGTGGAGTAGGCAAGTTCCCCTTCCCCTTCCCCTTCCTCTTCTGGAGATAACAATCAGTACCTAGATTCAAGGGAAGTCCTTTGGGAATCAGGGCTTACCCTCCCTGTTGCGTAATATTTTTGTGAATAGTGTGAATTTGTATCTGTGTGAAAGGAGAACTATGAAAACAACGTGCAGTTGTAAAAGAGACAGTATGAGTGAGAGGACCAGAGGGAGAAGGAGATGCTCAAAATATGTATCTGCAAATAAATGCAAATATTAGGAGAGGCCATTAAGCTGCCTGGACAGAGGAAAACAAAGTGCTGGAACCCCTGAAATCCCATTGTTCGGAGTACTGGTGTTCGTTGAACGTAAGTGCATCAAGTTGTCTCTGACTTACAGAAATCCTGTGAATAAATACTTCCCAAAATGTCCTTTTCTTAACAGCCTGAGCAACTTTGGTAAACTCAAAGGTGTGGCTTCCTTTATGGAATCAAGCCATCTCAATTTTGGTTTTTCTTTTCTTCTTCTGCCTCTGACCTTGCCTAACATGATGGTCTTCTTCACTGAGTCGTGCCTTCTAATGATGTGCCATAGTGCAACTTCAGTGTTGAGCTTTCACACCCTTGTATAGTGATTGGGAATACAATAGTGTGGATGATCCTGGACTTGGTCTCTAGTGAAACATCTTTACACTTGGTGATATTTTCTAGTTCCTTCCTTGCTGCCCTTCCAAGTTTTGGTCTTGTTCGAATTTCCTGGCTGCAGTCTCCTTTTGAACTGATGACTGAGCCAAGGTATGCAAAATCCTTCATAATTTCAATTTCTTCATTTCTGACAGTAAAGTTGTGTAATTCTTCAGTAGTTGAGATTTTATTAATTAATTAATTGATTGATTTTTGGATTTATATCCTGCCTTTTTCCTATAAAAGGCTCAAGGCAGCTTACATCATTCTCCTCCTCCATCATTCAACCTCCTCCTGTGAGGGAGGTTGGGCTGAGAGTCTGTGCCTGGCCCAAAGCCACCCAGTTGGCTCCATGGCTGAGCGGGGACTAGAACCCAGATCCTCTGAGTCCCCGTCCCACCCCCTTAACCACTGCACCACTCTGGCTCTCCAGTGTTTTTGTTTTCTTAGTGCTCAGCTGCAGTTCTGCTTTTGCACTTTTTTTTCTTTTACTTTCACTGGGGGCATTTCAATTCATTGCTGCTTTCGGGAAACAATACGGTATCATCTGCTCATGCATCTTCCACCAATTTTCACTCCATCTTTTGATCCTAATCCATATGGTACTTTTTATGTACAGTTTAAAGAGATAGGGAGATGATCACCCAAAGAACATTGGCTCTGGGGCAGTATAGAAATGAAAATAAGAACAACACCACTCTTGACTGATGCTGTTGCCTTCAGGAAACCATTCTGTTGCTCCACATTTTGTCCCTAAGAGTAGCTTCTAGCCCACAATACAGTTGATGCATCAAGACAATCAAAAGCTGAGGCTCACCCATTTCTTTCAGGTCCTTCCATAGCTTCTCATGATCCACTCAGTCAAACACTTTGCTGCAGTCTATAAAACATGGCTGACCTTCTTTTGAAATCCGTTGGCATGCTCCAGTAGCTAGCATATATTTGCCATATGATCTCAAGTGCCTCTTCCTTTTCAGAATTCAGCTTAAATGCCAGACATTTCTCACTCCATATAATTTTTTTTAATGGCAACACATTGCTTGCACCTGAAGTTATTGCAATGGTTCTCTTGTTCCTGCAGTCTTTTGCACCTGCTCTCATGGAGGTGGGAACGTATATTGACAGCTTCCAAACTGTGGGCCATAGTTTTGGTTTCCACATCAGATGGCATCTTTTTGTGAGGATTTGGACTGATGCAGTCTCTGCAGCTTGGTACCCTGCCTACTCTAGTTGCTTTATTCCTTCAGTGCTTTCAGAACAGCTCACTCCACTTTCTAACACTGCGGGTTCTTCCTCATAGGATTCCTCTTCGAAAGAGTCTGTCATCCTTTCATCTCTTCTCCATAGTTCTTCCATATGTTGTTTCCACCTTCTCTTTATTTTCTCCTGATCAGATAGCATGTTCCCTCTTGGTCTTTCAGCATTTTTAATCTAGATTTGAAATTCCCTTTCATTTCTTGGATCTTCTGATATTATTTATCACCTTTCTTTAAAAACAAAAAATACACCCAAGGTGGTTTACAAAACCCAAATCAAATCACTCACAGAATAACGCCACAATATCAGTGAAACATTAAATAAAGGCACATTTGACAGACATCAGAAAATGGGCTTTGTATGTCTGTATCTTTCAGATAACCGTTGTGCTGCTTTGGGCACAGCCAGCTGGATACCCCAGGCATGTAGGACTTCCTTCTCTCTGAAGAGGCATATGATTGCACCCTATGCTTTCTATGCTGGCACCCACTTTACATTCCCAGCCATTCAGACCTTGTAAACTGTCCTTACATGAGGATGAGCAACGCTTCCCCCTATTCTCCGCGTTGCTTATGGTGGCTAGGACTGATGGAAGTTGTAGGCCAAAATGTCTGGGGGACCACATGTTGCCCAGGGATACAGAGACTAGTTGTGCGATTTACTGTTTTGCAAATCTGACTGATTTTGCAACAAGGACAGACTTCTCAGTAGCAGAATAACATGCATTTGCTCTTCCAGAATCAAGAGGGATGCTGTTGGTTGCTTGCGTGTTTCTGCATTCTCATGGAATAAGCACTGTTTTGAGCCAACCTCTGGGATATTTCATTCCTGCCTTGGCTACCCCCTCTCCACCCCAGCCAACCTGCTGCATCCTTCTTAGGCACACGGATAAGTCTAACCCAGGGGTGTGCAGATTTTGGCTCCTCTCTCCCATGTGCATCTTGCTGGTTGTCAGGCCTCCTTGGTTCCATCATCCACACAGAATGTTTCAGTTATGCATTTGTGTAAATACACATTTGTGCTGGTGTGCACTTATGCTGTTGCACATAATTCACAAGTGTAGATTTGTAGATCCCCTCCCTAAAGTAAAACAATGAACAAACAAACAAAGTCTGTGTGACTCAGCAAACACCAGTCTGCGATGGACTCCTCAGTGTGGACTCATAGGAATCCAAACTCATTTCAATCCGAGTTGGGGATTTCCCTGGCATCCCTACTCCAGCCAAAGCAGAAATCATGCCGTGAATGTCCATTATTGGACATTCCCACAGAGCAGGCCCATTATTTCATCCCACAGGGCAGGTAAGGCAATCTGTGAAGGTGATTAAACTAATAATGCAAGCTTTTTGGAAAGCAGTGATGAGCGTTGGCAGGACATGCTCTTGCAAAGAGAGCGATGCTTCCAGTGCTGGGCTAGGAGCACGTTCTTCTACAGAGGTGGTGTTTGGATGTGGATGTGTCTCCCAGAGGCAGTGGCAAGTCTTGCTGCCGTGGGAGGAAAGCTTCCTTTGAGGGGAAGCCTCCAATATGCTGCCAAACTTTGTTTGGCCAAATGCCCCATTCCTGCTGTTTCCTGTGTGCCAATGGGTGTGATAGGGAGCTTGCTGTTTAAAAAGTAACCTTGGAAATGGATGTAAATGTGCATTTTTGGAGCTGGACACTGACTCAACCTACTTGGAAAAGGATTTTTTTTTCTCTTGCTTTGTGTCCCTTGTTTTCTGTCCCAAATCTCTATTGTGTAGTCACTTCCACTGCTGCAAAATGGCACCCCCCCCCCGAAATATTTTAGAATCTCTCCAGGAGATTCTGTGTGTGCATGCATATGTCGTGTGTACATGTGTGCAAAGGGAAGAAGAGGGTTATTTTTTAAAAAAAAGAACTCCTTATCTCCTTCCCCTCATCTTTACACATAAATATGTACAAAAAATTCTAGAGCAATACAGCAGTGGAACCAGCTGCCTAGAGAGTTGGTGGGCTCCCCTACACTGGAGAGAGAAAGAAACTGGACGGCCACCTGAGTGGGTGCTGGTATAAATCGGTGCCCTGCAACCGCAGGGGGTTGGACTCGATGGCCTTCATGGCCCCTTCCAATCCTTCTATTCTGTGAGTCTATGAATCTTTGGCATAGCACTAACAGTTGCAGTCCAGCCCTGGTACAGAACAGTTCAGTACAAAACTGGCTATGCAGGGAGCAACACATAAAACATGTCAAGATGTGGCGTAGCATATTGCACATTCTTTCGCCATATGGTCTGCAGTCCCTGTACTGCTCCGATGTCCCAACCACCCCGATCTGGTGCAGTCTGCATGTTAACACCATGCATCATATGGGGTTGATAAAACAACCTTAACCCATCCCTTACCCATTCCAGATCCACATGGACAAGCTTTGAGCTTTTGAGGGTGACAATTCTGTCCCCATATGCGAGAAAAAGAGACACTACTTTCTTAAAAGATGAAAGGAAAAAATAGTGAATTAGATCCAAGAGATGCTAAATCTTCTGCTATGTTCCCATTCTCTGGCACTTAAAAACAAACAAACAAACAAACAAGATTAAAAGCAAATGGCTGGCAGGCAAATTAGATACAGGCTTAGATACAGGAAAGCCAAATCCAGGTCAAAGCTATGACTTGCTGGGAGTGATAAAATTTGATATCTGAAGTGCACAGTCGAACTGAAAATCCTCAGCGATCCAATCCAGTGATTACTTCAGGTGAAAGCAAACAATACTGGTTCAGATTCAGCAAATAGGACCCTCAGCAGGAAAACAGGGCTTAAAAAGATGGTGGGAAGTTGCCACAGTGTAGCCGGTCTGCAAGACCTTAACACAGTTAAGAGGTCTGTGTTTGGTCAGTACAGGAAATTTGTTTCAGTACATTTTTGATCAGAAATCACACTGTCTGTACATTCTGGACTGAACCTGGACTTGAACACAATCTGTTCTTGAAGTACACACTATAATTATGGGAACAGAATGTGAAGGTCAACGGATGCATATATTTGGAATAATATGCATGTATTTTCTCAAAGATGGAAAACAATACATGCTTAGATAATTCAGTTCAGATTTGAGTCAGAACAAGGTTCAAAATAGAGTTTGGAGAGCTTCAGTGAGGTCAAGGTTTACTCCTGATCAGTGCCTGAGAACCATAAGCACATCAGTTTGCAACTCTCTCTATACATACAATACAGACAAGAATAGTTTGGCTGTTCTAAGCAAAAAAGCATCATAGAAATTCAACAGAGCACTTTTTACAGCTTTAGACACTGGCCTTTCATGCTATTTCTTTGTTATGGACTTAACCATTAAGCAGTTACACAGTAACACACGCATTGCTTACTTCCCGGTTGGATTTCTGGAACGTGCTTTATGTGGGGCTGCCCTTGAAGACAGTCTGGATACTTCAGATGGTGCAAAGTAGAGCTGCCAGGATGCTGTCGGGGACTGGGTGTTATTCTCATATAACCCCCGTCCTCTATCAGCTCCACTGGCTCCCCATTGAAGTCCATGCTCAATTCAAGGTGCTGGTTATTCCCTATAAAGCCCTGAACGGCTTGGGACCAGGATATCTAAAGCAATGCCTTTTTCCCTATTTGCCCTCCTGCCGCCTGAGATCGGCAACAGAAGCCCTCCTCCAGGAACCCTCTGTGAAAGACGTTAGGAGACAGAGTACCCAGAGTACCTGGAGGGGCCTTCTCTGCGGTGGTGCCCCGTCTATTGAATGTGCTCCCCAGAGAGGTCCATCTGGCGCTGTCATTATATTTTTCGGTGCCAGGTTAAGATCTTTTTATTTAACCAATATTTTAATATGTTTTAATATTGAATTTTACAGTTGTATTTTTATTAACTTGCAGCCAGAGTGGGTTGTCAATTTATTTATGTAAATAAATAAAGCCATCCAGAGATGCAAGTAATTGGATGGCATACAAATTTTATAAATAAATAAATAAATAAATAAATATTAAGATGCTTGCTAGAGAAGAGTTACTGAGTTTATCATGGACTGCCTGGATTATTATTATTATTATTATTATTATTATTATTTATTATTATTATTATAGCATTTCTATGCCGCCCCTTGCCGAAACCTCGGGGCGGCTTACAACATGATAAAATACATTGAAATACAATAGTACATAATAAATTACCATTAAATATAACAATACAAAAAATACATTGATTTACAAATACAAAATTAAAATTATCAGTATAAAATAAAAATATAGGAGGAGAAAGAGAAGGAAGAAGAAGTTGCCCAGGCCAGATCATATGCTTTAACAATTGAAATGATGTTTAAATAAAAAGGTCTTTACCTGGCGCCGAAAAACCAGTAACGACGGTGCCAGGCGGACCTCTTTGGGGAGTGAATTCCATAGGTTGGGCGCCACCGCAGAGAAAGCCCTCCTCCGGGTACTTACTCTCCTAATTTCTTTCATGGAGGGTTTGGATCATCAAATTTGGATCCAAATTTGGATTTGGATCATCAAATGAGGTCTGGTTTCTGAGGGGGGTACAGAGTACAGTGATACTAAAGCCCCGTTTAGTCATTTGAAGCCAGAACTCAGTGAGGGAACATAGATTGGGATAGGAGAGCATGTTCCACGCTGGTCAGTGCATGTTCAGAGCCCCCCTGTGACAGCTACATGCCTGGGCACCATGTAGACTCCTAATGGTCACCCAAAGAGGACAAGGGCGGCGCCTGCTGCTGCAATGCCAGCACACAGCTGGTTTCCATTCCAGCTGGTTTTTGAACAAGCAGTTGTGACTAAGATGCCCCGGGGAGATCCCTGACTGGAATCCTGATTGCATTGCTCCTGTGTGGAGGCAGCTGGGGAGCTTGGGGTGTCATTCCTCTCCATGCTGGCCACTGTGACCTTTGCAGTTCCCTCACAATGGTTTGAAAGGCATCCTTCTGTATACAAGCCCGTTTGGTTTTGAGATCTTCCAAGTATATCCTTTTGCCAGTCCCACCACCATCTGAGGGGCATTTTATTTTCGATTTATATCCTGCCTTTTTCCTACAAAGGGCTCAAGGCAGCTTACATCTCCTCCTCTATCTTATCCCCACAACAACAACCCTGTGAGGTAGGTTGGGCTGAGAGTCTGTGCCTGGCCCAAAGTCACCCAGTTGGCTCCATGGCTGAGCGGGGACTCGAACCTGGATCGTCTGAGTCCCAGTCCCATGCTCTTAACCACTACACCACACTGGCTCTCACTTTGGTCATGATGGAAGAGCAGGGCTTCTCCATGGCTGCTTCCAGGACCCAGAGCGCCAGGTTGGCCCCCTCTCTGCTGTTCTTCCACCAACGGACACATCCGTTTTTATTCCAACAGGAAATTGGCATATAGGGTAAGCTGGCCAGTCGCCGAAGGGCTGCAGGACGGGTTAATTGGTTGAGTTTCTTTCCTTTATGGTGTAACCTATTGTTGTATCTTTAGTTGCATTTCAATGTTCCGGTTTAATTAAGAGTTCATTTTAACTGTATTTAACTGCCATCTTAAGCATCACATCTTGGATGGAAAGGCTGCATATAAATCAACCAAATAAGCAATATCAACACTGGCTCATGCAGCATCATTTGAACTGTGGGCCCAGCATGGCCAGGAACTGAGAACTGCCTTCTAATGAGAGAGGAAACCAGCAATTGGATCATCTATATTTTAAGAGTCCTGTAAAACATGACTATATTTGTCATTCAGGACATTTCCTGCCCTGATATATTCTGAATGGCAAAGATAATTAAACCCTTCCCTCCTGTCTTGTGGGTTAGAAGAGGCATTTCACCCAAAGGCTGCTTAGGGGCTACATTCTTTTATACCTTGTTTTCAAAACCTTAAAGTACAACCAAAGACAGCTCAAATGAAGTGATTTGGTCTATGTAAATTTTTAGTAATTGAAAGAGTCTGGGAGATGCTGGCGGCTGCATAATCAATACTTGCATTCCTGTCAAACTGTTTGTGCCGTTCAGTCCATCCACACTGTTAATTAGGCCTATCAGAGGCCTTGCACACTTCTTCCCTGAGAAGGGGATGAAGATGGTGAACTAAAAGGAAATGACACATAATAAGAAGCATATTTTTAGATATAATTGTAGCTTCCTGTGATCCATTGGCTCTTAGAATAATAATAATTGAAGAAGTGCCTAGATGAGCAAGTGGCTTCTTAGATCAGCCTATGGAAAACTTGGCTCTCCAGTGTCAGAAGACTGGAAATGTTCATTTGCTTGACTGTCAGTTGTGAATTAATAAGGCACAATCTTCTAAGGCAAATCAGTTGCGTAGCATGCAGAATCCTGGATAAAACTTCACTCTCAGGGATGAAATTCAATTTTGTCTGCACGAAAAAAAGACTCATATTGTTTGAAAAATGAATCAGTACAGGCACCCATTCAACCTTGGGCAATGATCTTGTCAGATCTCCAAAGATAAACAGTTTTATGTCTTCCTGAAAGATTGCTCGAAGAAAACCAGAGTCTGGTAAGGTTTGTGACATGGCCCTAAAATGTACCTTCGTCTCCAATACTGTGGCACGAGGAAGATGAGATAGTTAAAGGTTACATTACTTGGGCAATAGGGTGCAAAAGGAACTTGTTACAGAGGCACCACAGAAAGCACTGCCTATGTCATGATCTAGGTTTCAGCAACTCTATCCTTCTTCAGTTGGGGTGAGGGTTTCTTTTGGTTCATTTTGTGTAAGGACTTTGCACAATTTGCAAGGTTTTCGCATTTTAATTACTGAGATCCATTTCAGTCTGGGTCTTGGCCTGGTTACAAGACTAAATTAGCCTGTCGGATGAGCTGAACTGAAAGAGGGAGAGGGGAACTGTGCCCTGTTAATTCTACCTGATCATGCACTGGCTTTATACCATCAATACAGGTTCCGTAGTGGACCATCTTGTCCGTGGTGTTATTCAACACTGATGTGAAAGGGTTTTTGGAACAAGAGTCAGTGATGTGTTGATGGCACACAGCTCTGTCTATGAATCCTCTCCCTGGGAATGTGTGCACAATTCAGTGTGTGTGGGAGAACACTTTCACAATGGAGGCTGAACATTTTCACAGATCAGCCTCCAGATTCCATTTGGTTCATCCCACACTGATGCCAAATTGAGGTTGTACATAGTCCAGCTAATTTACAGACTTCTGTCTCTGCAGGGGCTGCAGTTTGCAAATCACGCAGTTTGAAAATTGTGCAAATCACACTATTAGCTGTGTTTTGCAGCCGTAGCATGATTTACGTAAAGCATCTGTTCATCAGATTGGAAGGGGGCAGGAAGTCCATCAAGCTCAATTGAGATGTTTCCCTGTATTAGCATATCCCTACAGGATAGGCCTCTTCAGGTAACCCACCAAACAGGCCATGTGGGAAATCACACTGAAAAGAAGACAACTGCCCTTGAGAAACTTGAAAGAACAGGAAAGCAACTGGCTAAATGGATGGCCTTCATTTGTGACTGAATTAACAATAACTCCTGGCTAAAGCCACATTCCAAACAGCAATCTAGAGGTGAAAATCTCAACATCCCCTTACCAATCTCCTGAGCCACCTGGTCAAGTTGATGGATTTACTTCCATGTTTCTCAGAAATTAACTATATTCACTAGAGATGGAAAAGCCAAACAAAGCTGCTTTTTTCTTTCTTCCCCACCCCAAGACAGTAACATTCCTATCTTTTTCTCTCCTTGATAAAAAGGGGAAATGCTATTAGCTCTGATTAACATTTCTTAATAATTACAATCACAACAATGAGGAGGAGGAGGGAAATGCTTATAGCGAAATATCACCCGAGGAGATTCTCAAGGAAGGAAACATCCTTTGGGGAAAGTGACTGGAAATTTTCAGCGGCTATTTCAGTTTGTAATTTTCTGTATGAGGATATCAGATCAAAGAGAATTTAAAGAGAGATGCAGCTTGCCTTGTTCCAAGATCACTCATCCTTTGCTAATTTGTCCCATGACATAGAGTGCAGTACCTTTAGAAACATCTGAAACAGATTAAAATTGTATTTTGGAATGAGTTCATCTCAAGCTTTATGAGCTGCAAAAGTGCAAGTTAATTGGAAGTGTAGTATTAACTGGAGACATAAAGAAATAAGCATGCTGAAAAGACGAGGAGAGATAACCTTAAACACCAATTCATATACAATGTAATCACTTTTCTCTTTGATTTGTAACATATGCTTTCTTTGGATCTGCAGCATAAATAAACAGTTGGACATCCCCCCCACCTCTTCTTGCATACACAAGGTGCATAATATCAAAGCACCTGGATATTAGTGGAGTTTCTGGATTAAATTTTTATGCTTGTGGTGATGTTTGTTGTGAAATCAAAAGTCACCGACAGACACATCACACAAAAGGACAGGGTTTTTTTTCTTTTCATTCCATAAATCATATCATAAGAATGGAAAAGATACAGCTTTCTTTTGCAGGTTGTGTTCAGGACTGCATTCGGTCTGGGAGATGTGACTTGGGTAATTCTGGTAAAAAAGGATTGAAATGCATTTCCTATACTTCCCTAGTAGATGAAAAAACCAAATAGCCTTTGGCCAACCAGCCAATTTGGTAAGCAACAACAAAAATCCTGCCTGGTCTGCTTTTAAATTCCTGGTTAAGAATGTGGGACTGGGACTTGACCAATCTGGGTTCTAGTCCCTGCTGAACCATGGAGCCAACTGGGTGACTGGTCACAGAATCTCAGCCCCGTGTCCCTTGCAGGGCTGTTGTAGGGATAAGATTGAGAGTGGCAGGAGAATGATGTAAGCCACGTTGAGCTCATTGGGAAAAAGCAGGCTATAAATCAAATAAATAAATAAAGGTGACCAGTATCAATCAAACTAAGCCTTCTTCAAGGGTGGGTTGGGGAGAGTGGGATGGATGCAGACCCAATGCAAGGATTCAAGGGTGGGGCTGGCATGTTGCAACCATAATGGTGCAATATGAGGACGGGCAGCAGCCAAGTAAGCATGCCTGTCCCAAATGCTCCTTACATCGCATTGAAAACTGGACTTTATTGAAGTCCTGGCCCTTTGCTGAGATAACTTAGTTGGGCACTCGTTGCGGATGGGCAAGGGAGATTCCTCCGTATGTTGGAGAGCACCGTGGCGCATCCTTTCCAAACCTGCATTTGCTGAATAAAAGGTGGTAATTCTGGGGAGGGTCACCAAATGCCTGCAAGCAGGGCTTGGTGAGGGTCAATCTTGGCAGACTTTTAGATGTACCAACCTTATGCGAATCAGCATCCTTGCTTAAAGATGTCAGAGTATTGCTGAATGATCATCCCACATCTTGAGCGCTGTCCTCTAGGCACTGCCAGTGAGCCCTCATGGTGGCTACGAGACGCATCCCATGGGGTTGGAAAGACACATTGTCTCTCTCGACCCCATACTGGACTGAAGACCTCACCACACTGACATCCTATGAGAGAACATACTACGGAAGCCAACTGCATCTCAACACATATTCTGACATTTGGTCACTCTACCTCCACTGATATTAGTGATGTGAAACAGGAACTTAGAATATATGTGCATGCAAGAGTGTTTTCAGGTGCATACATATATATTATTAGCAATGCTCGCAGTTTAACACATCTCTGGTTGTTGCTGTCTAATTTTGTTCTCCTTTTCTTTTTCTGTATACCAAAATAATACTAAAAAAGATAGACATAACTGAAATAACAAGCAACCATGGAAAGGGATACCTTAGGAGACAGAGACCTGATGCCAGTAATTCAGAGCAGTATTACAGTGCTTAACTTTTTGGAACAGTTTTGATAAGGATTTTATTATATTAACTGGTGTGTGTGTGTGTGTGTGTGTGTGTGTGTATAATGAAGAATTAAATAAATATACAAATTTTAGTCCACTGAACCACAGCAGACTGAGAACCACTTTTCACACCAGTGGTTTGCATTCTTGTCAGAAGCTCCCTCCGACGCTTCGCCTCCAAAGTTTCCAAGCCCAAACCTCCTCGAAGCCAGAATGCCATCTGCAGTGCACCGTTCTTGCAGATGCGTGGTCTTTTGCAGCCGTGCCTCATTCATTGGTCACGAGCAGTTAGCTAAGCAGCAATTTTAGAAAACAAATTTGTCCTGCCACAGCTGTAGGAGGTTGGGGAACCTTTTAAACCCAATTTCCCCATTTATAGAAACCATATTGCAAGGCTTGGGGGGAACTGCATTCCCCCCCCCCTTTCCTTCCTGCCACGGCATTTTCTGAAAGAAGATGAAACAATAAATTGTTAAAGTTATTGTGGGCATAGTTATAAATATTTTATGATAACTACACAAGATTTGTCTGCTCCTACCGCTTCACCTTTCTGCGGCACAAAAGGCTTATGAATCATCTTTATTTCCAGCCGTAAACTGGCTTGGTTCTTATGGACTTTCCATATGGTCGAGCAGGATTCTGCCAAGCTGTGTCGAATTACCTCAGATTGTATGTTGCTGAAAACACAATTTTCTCTCTTGAAGTTATTAGGTGGCTACAAATGCTATAAACTCCCTTCTTTTTACAGATGATACTGTGTTCGTTACAGACAACCCAGAAATAAATGATGGGCTTTTGCAAATTAGGAAGCAACAGGTGAATTCTAACTAATCTGTTTGGTGCAGGGACCTCTGTCTTTGCTAGTCTTTTGCACTTGGATCTGGCCAGGTCATCAAATGAGCTGACAGATTCCTTCAAGGCAGGTGAAAAAAACTCATTGATACTGGGCTTCAGATAGCCTTCCAAAAACCTGTTGGTGTTGGACTACAGCCTCCATCATGTCCACTCCCAGGGTCATCAGTGGATGGGGGCAATGAAAGTTCAGCACACTGGGGAAGGCCAGTGTCAGATATGCCCAGTCAATGATTCATAGCTGAGACAATGTTTTAAAGATCTAAGCCAATGCCCAGTGCATCCTCTAGCATGAACAGCGATAAATGTTCTCTCTCTGAACCTGACCTAACCCGAGATGCAGATATGCAGTAAATGAATTCTAGGATTTTTTTTCCAGTCCATTTGCTCCTGTGCAGAGGAATCTGAATTCCTAAGTTGTTCTTTTTGCATGGATTGTGCCCAGGCAGTGTGTTTTGGGAGTTTGTTTGGGGATAGAATCCCCATGATGCTCAGGAGAGCCATTGATTTTAGGGCCTTTTGGAGTTCCCTGGATTTTTAAATGCAGAATTTTTGGGAGGGAAGAGCTTCTATATTTCCCCCTTCCTGCTGTGCTCATTTCCTTCTCTGCCCCTTGACAAGGAGGGATGGAGGAGAAATCCATTCACTTCACATTGAATTCAGTTTGCATGTTAATGCAAGCTGTAATCTACTCCATTCACACTTCTCAAACTGATCATGAAATGAAACACATACTTTGATAGTGGCCTTTTTCACATTCAGTGGTGCAACTTGGCAATCACATAATACAAATATTTAGGAAAATCACATCGAAAAGATGCATGTATTAATAATACAAGAATACTTACATTAGGGCAAAATGTTTGGAAAAATACATATATTAGGGAAAATTGCATGCAAAAATGCCTAAGAAAAATACAGGCAAACATGTAGAAATATTTATGCTGGATTTTTTCTTAAAAAATCAAATGGCTGTGGATATGGGAGAAAATGAACTTGAAGCTGGAAATGAGGGACTGAGTGAAATGAACATTAGTAGGTTTGCCCATGTTAGAGACAGTAGTAGTCAGGCAGTGTACAAAAACCTTAAATAAATAAATACACAAATAGTGGCAACGTAACTCTCAGGTGCATGGCACAACTAGCCTCCCCTTTCCCCAAAGCTCCCTCTCCATCCACAGGGACCGTTCTCACCGTCAGCTCAGGACCTACCGCCCTGTACCTGCAACTGCACCTGGGATGATTACTTTGCAATCCACATGCACAAGCTCAGGTTGCAGCCATGCAAGAAGAAGAAACAGTACCTGAACCACATGCACAAAAACATGCTTTCTCCTATCCAGCCTCTTTTCTTAGGTGTTCTTTATTGTTCATCTTCCTCCCTTGACTCACCCTCTCATTCGACAGCTTCTCTCCCCTCCCCTCCGTTGTCTTGTTTTCCCATGTTACTGGTCTCTTTCATGGCTCTTCTCCACTTTGATCTTTCTCTCTCCCCACTACCCAAACCCTTTCCTTTGCTCCTCCTTGCTGCTGCTGCTGCTGCCGCCCCTTCCTGGCTGCAGTCAGAGTTTGAAAGTCGCGTAAGTCAAAGACCTTTCTTCAGTCTGATGTCTAGAACATGCTGGCTTGTGGGCATGACTGGTGGCCCCCGGTGCTCGCTGCTGCAGTCAGTTGCAGACACAGGAGCTCAGCTCCAGACTCCACTTGTTTAGAACCGCTTGATTACCACTATGGCTGTCCTACAAGAGATCAAAGCAGAGAAGAAATCTGGGCCAGCAAAGCATTTGATGAAATAGCTCACTGGAATCCCTGCCCGTTGGGCAAATGCCAACATCTCTACTGAGTTTCAAGCCATGGGCTGAGGATCCTTCTTCCTCCCCCCATAATGCAGCTGCGGCCAAATGGCACACAGATTCCTTGGACAGAGGCGATGTGTCATTCAGGAACATGGGAGCCTCCAAATGCCATCTCAATGGTCACTCTGCCTTGAATCCATACCAGATTGTGGGCTTTTTATTGCGCTTGTTTGCATGAAAGTCCATGAGTCTTTGTGTGATAATCCATTGGTGGAGGGTTTAGGATGTCTTCACACAATATATAGCTAAACCGTGGGATTCACTACCACAGGAGGTAGTGATGGTCACCTATTTGGATGGCTTTATAATGGGATTGGATAGATAGATTCGTGGAGGTGGAGGGTATTAGTGGAGACTAGCCTTGCTGGTTATGTGCTACCTCCTGCTCCTATGGAGGTGGCATCCCTGTATAACGCCAATAGTTATGGATCTTGGGCAGGCAGAAGTCTTGCACCTCACACTGGGCTTTGAAGCATTCGGGCAGCCGAAGCAAGTTGTCCAGAACTTGCAGGTTGGACCTTCTGGTCCTAGTTATTCATTTGGCTGCAGTATTTTCCACAACCTGCTGCTTCTGAACTGTCCTCTGGGGCAGCCTTGCATGCAGTATATTGCAGGGTCTGACTTGGAGGTTACCAGCACTTAGATCACTGAAGTCAGGCTGTCTCTTTTCAGATGAGTCAATAGATGGGCCATCAGCTAAAATGAGCGGAAGCCACCCAGGCACATGCTGCAAAATGTTTTATTTGATCCACAAACTACACCACAATGTGGAAATGTACAGACTAGGGCTCACAGATGGTGTCCTAGTCCATGTTTAGACAGTATGAACTCGGCAATGCCTGATTTAAAAAAAAAGAAATACAACAAAGTTTTCATGTATCCCTACTGATCGAATGTATTGCTGAGTAATAGATATACACGCTGCATATATGGATGAGGTGAGGGACCTGAACCGCCCCCCCCCCCCCGGCAAGGCTGTGTCTCACATCAGACTTCTAATTTCACCAAGGTATAATTTGGTTAATTTATTTTATTTGTTTCACAAAGGTAATATTTGCAAACTTGTTTCCTTTTCTTCTGTATTAGAATTTCCTGTGACATATTTCCTTCCAAAACCTAGATGATGTTTTCATGCTCAGATATTTATTCTACACTGTGGCCCTCTTTAGATTTGACCCATTTCATGACGTTTGATTTTGTGACTCAGCAAATCAGTTTTTAAGGCAGAATTGGGACATGGTGGGACAAGAAGAAGTCGAAGGCAAAGTAATGCCAGAGTCTGGTGGACTTCAGAAATGGGCTTCCCTTACTGATGGAAAGAGCTGCCAGTTTTGTACCTCATCCTGCTTATGTGTGGGCGCTTCAGACTTACTCTAGACAGGAAATGTATTTGGAAAAATATCTTAGGAAAGTCAGGGTTATAATTGTGCACAAGCTTGCTTATGTGCTCAGATATACAGACGCTCATTTATTTTGGCTGTTATTTATGTCTCAGATCCTGTTAGCATCAGCTGCTTCACAGCGCTGTCCTGTGTAGCTCTGCTCTGGAGGTGAACATGACTAACTTCCAGTTAAGCATGTAGAACTGCAGCCTAAATCTGGCTGATTTCCACAGAATTGCAGCCTTCCTCAAATACCCTTCTTTACACAGACTTTCATATTATCTCCATTCAGAGGTGAATGCAAGGCATGGCAAAGACCATATCTTACCAGTTTAGGAAAGGTGCAGGTTGAGTGTAAAGGGGGTAGTAACCTCTTGGGTGATACATTCTCAGGTTGCCTCCCCACTCCACCCACACTGTTATTCAAATACAATATAGAATTTGTTGGGGACACCAATATGAGAACACTTACCCTGTATTTCTGTAAAAGCCTAAACCCCATCTGCATAATTAGTTTTGCTGATGCATGTTATATTGAAAAAACATAATTTCATTTTCAGCTTCATTATGAGAATAGGCTACCATAACATGATGTCTAATTCCTGCATGGAAGAATTAGTAGTGAAGGAATGCACAGGAGTGAAAAACTCAACAAAGTTACACTGTAATGAAAAACTCATGAGATGTACTTTTTTACAGGAAAGATTACTATGCGGGAAATGGCATTCTTCTGCTTTCCAAGTTCTCTCCCTCAAAATGTTAGTCACGTTTGCATTTTGACAAATGCAGTGACCTGGTTTGCATGATCATTGCAGCTCACTAAGGCTTGTGCAGGTATACAGGAGCATGTTGAGAAGAATTTGAATATTCAAGCTGCTGCTATAGCTTCTCCTGTCATCAGAACCTGATAGGGTTGAGGGAAAAAGAAAAACGCACCCTTGCATTATCCTGAAACAATCCATGTTTAATGCAGTTGTTGCCCGAATATGCGGAATGGGCCTTCGCATGCCACAGCTTTTTAAAAAATGTTATATCAGAATTGTTTCCTAAAAGGGGTAGAAACATAGAAACAGAGCGAGTCAGAAGGGGCCTCCCAGGCCAGGATGCTAAAATTTGGTGCATCTGAAATGTTGAAAACCTTTCCAGCCTCCTGCTAGGACAGCAGAAGTGAGGAATGGGTGGTACTCTTTTCCTTTCCATCCTGTTCTTCCAACAACAACAATTTCTATCCCACTGTGAGCCATAGGAGGGAAAGGATTCATGCTAGACCTGGAGCTGGTGTATATTTTGCTCCATGCTGGAAGCATGTGTAGGGAGCAGTGGGTCTACTGAACTTTTGATCCAAGGGTTTCCCCAAAATCCTTTGCTGGGAGAGAGCAAGCTAGGGAGGGCTGGTATTTCCTATGGTCCTTGGGACATGCTTATATATTGTACTTCTACCTCACTATCATACCTGGGATAAAAAGTACTGTGACTTAAGAATTTTGTTTGATTATTTGAAATGTACAAACCCTCCCAAGAAATATTGGTAAGTCCTTCTGAAAGGTGTTTTTAAAGCAGGGTGCTTGTCTGAGTGTGCTCAGATGATCCATCTGGTGAAAGAGCATCCATAATGGCCGCAAAGTTTGCTTTTCCCAACAGTTGGTGATGACCGAGGCCTGCAGGGCTACTTTAGCTGAGTGCCTAGGCTATTCACCCCTGACCAATGAGGTCATCCTTGGTTTGAACCTCACCTGTGTCATGGACTCAGTAGGTGACCTTAGGCAAGCTGCTATCTCCCAGCCTCCATTTCATTTGAAACACAGAGATGACAATACAGATAATCACATTAAAACAGAACTGGGGAGCCTCCAGATCTCTATAGACCCTTGGACTATAATTCCCATGATAAAAACAGGGAAAGAGCCCCGCTAGTTCAGGCCAAACACATTTACTATTATTATTATTATTATTATTATTATTATTATTATTATTATTATTATTATAACATTTCTATGCCGTCCCTTGCCGAGGCCCTTTCTGCCCTTTGCCAGCCAGATGCCTAGGAGTTATTGCTTAAGGACAGGAAACTGCCTTGATTTTGAGTGTAAACTGTGGCAGTCTTAACTGAGAAACTCCACTTACTATGTGTTTGTTCATTTAGATGCTGGAAGGACTTTCCAATAGGTAAAGAACATTCCATAGCAAGAGTGAAGTTGCCACATTCACAAGGTTAAAAGTAGGGTCTGAATTTTGTACCTCGGTACAAAATTTAGCAGAAACACTTGTGGTTATTGAATATAAAGATTCATCTTTTATGAGGTAATTGTGAATAGTAAGCTAGCCTGAGACTTAGGGTTCTGTCAAGATTATACAAATGTTGGCTCTAACGTATTACCTGGTTTTTTTTTCCTGTATGAGCTTAGCATGGCATGTAACCTTTCTTGAAACTTCTCACCAAAATGCTGCTATGATTTATTTAGCTTAGATCAAAGACATGCAGCTGTAAAGAATCTAATTAAAATTTGATGATGCAGCAGACAGGCTACATCTATTATTTAATTTTTGAGGTTATGATCTTACTCAGAATTAGTTTTCAGAATTCAGTTACATGGTTGGCTTTCCACTCGCCTCTGCATCATGCTTGCATTTTGGTTCATGCAAAGAACTGAAATGCCAGATCTTTACACCAGACCTTCTGATTGGATTCATAGATTTCCCTCCCTCCCTCCCTCCCTCCTTTTTGACAGATAGGGAGATACCCCTAGCCCCAGATAACTAATTCAGAGGAATACCAATTCTTCACTTGGGAAGTTCCATTTAGCTTTTTCCTTTCCCTTTCTTGTCTTTAAAAAAGGGAAGACATGTGATAGTTAAATGTCACTCTTTTATAAGGGCAGAGCTGACAGCTGTACTAACATTAAGCATAGATACATGACTTCTCTATTTTAAAGACAAACCTATTAGCTCTGGGATAAAGGCGGGTAATAGGATAATCTCGTTCTTCCCTCTCTCAAAGGGAGAGATATATCGGTGGATTCCTCCTTTTAGCCTATCAGAAGCTGAGCACTGGGAGAGGAAGAATTAGGTCAATTGAGGCATATTATGAATGGATATGGGGAGGCCTTGGATCGGCTAGATCCCAGTCCTGTCCTCAACACACATCCCCAGCACAGAAGGAAATGCATGCGAGTCCCACATCTGGTGTAAGGAATTTCCCTCTTACTACATGCAATGGGAAGGACACAGTGTATTTGCTTGCTTTTAACTACACCAATGTAGAAATAAAAGCAGCAATGAGCACTGATCTTCTGGCATTCTTGACTCATGCTGCAGGATTTGGATGATTTGGACACTCCAGTGATAAAGTCTGTTATTAAATTAGGGATCTGGACTGAGGAATGGGTCAGAAATATATTGGGGTTTGCATTGTTATGTTGGGGTTTGCATTTATCGCACCTCCAAGAAATGAAGATGGACCTGAACTCAATTTTCAGTTAGAAAGTCTAACATTTCTCAGTGCCACTCTGTATTCCAGTATGGAGATATTGGAGAAGTATAGAATGACAGCTAAAACTAATAAAAGGATGAAACAATATGTTAGGAGCAAAAAAGGATCAATAAAGCCAAGCTGGTTTGGTTTGTGAGGAAGAGCTATGAGGGGTGTGAAAATCTTCTGGATTTTCAGTCTGCCAATTCATTAATTCTGGTTTGGTGCAGAATGGCTATGGTACAAGCTGAGCCAGCTCACATACCTATAGATGGATTGCAAGGCGCAGTTCTTTAAAAGGATAATGAAATTGGCATAATAAAGCACTAGGGGTTTGTGAGGAATCTGCTTGAGGGTGGGAAGCCAACGGATTCCCTGGGCTCAGCTCTCCAGACTCTGGGCTGTTTTGCCATGGCCGGAGTCCAAGTTCCTCGCGAGGCCTCCATGTTTGTGGGGTGCTTGCCAGGATCCGAGTCCCATGCTGCTGCCCGCACTGGCTGCGGCAGGCAGAGCAGTAGCTGGCCACTGCAGATGGTGCCTGGCATGTGCATTCGCAGTGCCACTCTCCTGTGGCACCATTTGCTGCTGGCAGCAGCAGTGGGGGAGTAGGTTGGTTGCCACGAATGGCACCTGGCACTCAAACCTCAGGCTAGGGCTACATGGTTCTTAGGTACTTATTTAGGCAAGTTTCATTAGCAATAAAAATGTGAGGCAATCATGGCCTGTCCTAGATATGGAAATCTGCAAAACATAAAAAAATAAAAAATAAAAAAGTTCAGATTTGACCCACTTCTGATCATTGGATTGGAAAGGGCAAGAACTCCACTGAGGACAAAGAAACTGGATTTACCTGCTCCAACATGAAACTTAACCTCAATCACAATATCCAGGTACAATCTCAACCCTAATGCTAATCTGAAGCTTAACTCTAGTCCTCACAGTTGTACAGCTACCGACTTGCTATGGTGCAAGGTGAGCCAGCTTGCAGACTTCCATTTCCTGGATGGACCACAATTTGTACCTCTTTGATCCCTTGATGAAATTGGGGCAAATTGGCACCTGAGAACCTGCCTGCAGTATGATTTGTGCAGAATTGTCTGATTCACATGAATTGCATTTTGTGCAAATTATGAACATGTGCAAATCATCTGATTCTGCCCTATTCACTCAATAGCAATGTGGGTTTGGGGAATGTATTTGCACACATTCCAGTAGCAGTTAAAATATGTAAATCGTGTTCTTTCCTACAGACTGAAGTCTGTGCAATTAAAAAAAAATGTTTTCAGGAGGCACCAAAAGAAATACAATGCTGTTGATGAGTCCCCCTGCCCCAAAGTTTTTGAAAGTGTGTGCATAGTTGAAAAATTCATAAGGAAAAATGTATAGAATTTTTTCCTTCTTTTAAAAACTAATTAATTAAATTAATTAAAATTAAAAATAGTAATTAAGAAAAATATGTCGATATCAAAAACATTGAAAGCATGCATTACTCAGTAGACACATATGTACAAAAGTGTCTGCATTTCAAGTATGTTTCCTCAACTGTGTACAAACTTCCATCTGGGAAAAAAGAGGCTTGCAGTCCAATGGGGAACTGAGAGGGAACAAACCTAGTGGTGAAAAGCTGGGAACCTGGATGCGACTGAGATGAGATCCAACATTCCTATCCAGTGTGTTTAGCATCATGCTAGTAATGTGTGGTCATGTCACAGGAAAATGAGAGAAGTCTGATTAACACTAGCTGAGGACAGCTATTAATTGTCTAATTAAGGATCTGTTAAACATTTACCATATATTCCTCAAACCAGTAAGTATACCATTAATAGAGAAATTCTTGCAAATCCAGTAGGATATGGGTGACAGTCCCTTTTAAAGGCAAGAGAGAATTTTGTCACGGAGCATGATCTTGAATAAGCACATCTAACAATATTTAAATAAAAAGCACTGATCAAAATAGTGTGTTGACTCTGATTAAGAGCTCACGCACAGGGTCCAAGCCGAATTTGAATGGTGAATTCTCCCTCTGTCTCTCAATAGCCAACCAACAACCACACTACACAATCAGCAGTCTCACAGGGTATTTGCTGCAACCTGCTCCCGGCTCTTCTATGCCACCGCCTGAAAGTGGCAGCACAACCCGCGGCAGGGGGGTGGGACCCCCCCCCCCTTGTGAGGTCACTGCCTGGTGTGCTCCACTGTGCTCCTGCTCTTGTGCACACGCACACATGTGTGTGTGGGAGGGGATGCTGGTTGCCACCAAAAGGTTGATGGATAATAGTTTGAAAAATGACCTTTCTTTCCTAAGGGTATAAAAATGGTGTGAAAAAATGCAGAACATTTCTCAGAAAAACAAATTTTGGCCCTTCTGCGCAGCTTTGTAGAGAGCCTGGAACAATGAGTGATGCATCCATTGTTAAGTCTGGAGTTGATGGCAAGCCTCAGAGCATGCGATCCAACACTGCACTGATGCCCTCTAAATGTTTGGACATCTTACCCCCCAAAAGTTACTCACTTGGTCTCCCAAGCTGCTTCCCATGTTTTTGTCACCTGTGCAGCAACTCTGGCTCCAAGGAGGAGGACTACAGCTCCAGACGACAACTCTCAAGATGCTCTGTGATGTTTTGCATGTGTAAAAATTTGTATGCATGAAATGCAATTTTGGATTAAAGACTTCTCAACTGAGCTCACATGAACAAATCCATTACTTTCTGAGTAAATAGGAAATTAACTCAGGGTAGGTTCTCCCATCAATGCTAAGGATGCTGAACGTTTGTTTCAGTGGTCTCTTCCATCTCTCATGAATTATGCTGGAAAAAGTCTTGTAGCCATCTGTTTTTAGAGTCTCTAGTATTCCAATTTTAGTTTCTTAAGCAGAAGAAATCCTGGAAGTTACCAGAAGAAAAGTCTGTCTGTTTTCACACAAAATGAAACAGTGGGATGGAAGTTCCAGGTTGATGGTGTGCAGTGCTGGAGTGTAGTTTGCTGCAGAGATCTAACCTTAATAAATAGCTTGTGGGTGGAAGCTTGAAGTTTCTGATATGTTTGGTCCATGTATGAGTGCAACGTATACCTGCCCCCACAGCAGATGTTTCTCCACTGGGAACGCTGCTTTGCAGTGACCCCCGTGGTAGAGACCCCCGACTTCACGTGGTTCTTCTCATGCACAGAAAGGACGCAAGGCAAGGTGTGAGGGAGGACTCATTCCCACCCATGACATGCCCTCACCAGCTACAGGCCCAGCAGCCATGTGAAGGGCCCTTCCATGCTCAAGTGCAAACGGCTCCTCCATGCAGAGGGCATCCTGCCGGGGTCAGGGTGTCCCCACATCCTCCCGATGTACATCTGCAGGGCCCCTTTGGTTGCATGGCTGGCTGGTGCACTCCTCGTTGCTTGGGTGCAGTAGACAGAAGAGGAGTGGCTCATTTAGGGACCCCTGGCAACTTTCACTGTTTGTGGGGCAGTCATATGAACTCCCCTAATATTCATATTAAAATGAATGAACAGCTGTGCAAGGATGGGGAACCTGTTTCACAGGTAGAAAATTTCTGGTGGCATTCTGGTGCCTAGACAACTTTCACACGAACTTTTAATAAGAGGCGTGTTGCACAAATTATCCTAAGTGAAAAGCCTGGAAGGAAAACTGAATTCTGGGAATTTTACTTTTAACCTGTATTAAATTCTATATTGTATTTTAAATCTTTGTACTGCTGCTAAGTCTTAATCTAGCCCTTTTACTTTTTGCTGTAGTCATAACCATTTAATTTCTATTGTATTTAATGTTTTTAAATTGTTTTACATAGTTGTGAACTATCTGGAGAGCTTTAGCTATTGGTTAGTATAAAATGTAATCAATCAATGAATACATTTCAAAGTAGGGTAAAGAATTTAGAGAACTTTGTTGAGCCTGAGTTTTGCTGATTCACACATCCCAGTCTGCAATAGCAAATATGCAATTTATTCAAGGCAATGGTTTTCTGAATATGTGTTTTACATGTTAATTTGCAATTAACATGTATTAGGAAGCATTTTCTTGATTTAAATGCACAGTGTCCTGGTTATATATATTTCTTTAAATGGTAAATTATTCAAATATCATTTTCTATATAAAGAGCAGATGTTGGTGACCTGTGATAGTTGGATGTGAGGCTAGTGTTCACTGTAAAGACCTGTTTTTTTCCGAGAAAAGGAAAATTTTGGATAGCGATTATGAGGCTGTATTCCCAGCGTATGTAGAAGTATCACAGTCTTATATAATGCGACTGAATGCAATTAAATCAGACCAGTAACTCCAGTTGAAGGTCTCCAAAGAACTGAGGTGACCCAAAAGCAGGCAATGCACCACAAACAAAGAGGACGCACAGTTGCAGAACTGTTCAACATATGATCCCTAGGCAAAGATGCAAATTTAGGAAGAAGTACTATAAACTATAAAATTATACGGTATCTCAACCTATTGGGAAAGACCACTGCAACATTCGTGCTTGCCCAACCAGTCTGCTCTCCATGGCGAAGTTTTGATGGGCATCTCAGGAGGGTCCACAGCTCAGAGGCAGAGCCCCTGCTGTGCACACAGGAAGTCCCATGTTCAGTTCTGGGCTTCTCAGGCCCAGGGAGTGTCAGCACCAGCACACCAGATGGATGGGTGGTTAATTCAGGTTAAGGCAGCTTCCTTTGTTCCTAACCTCAAAGCCTTCTATCCCTTCTGAAGGTTTCCCACCTTTAAACCAAACCTGAGCAGGACAGCCTTTCAAAGAGAGGATGCCTTCAAATGGAGAACTGTCCTCTCAGAGCATTTCAAGTAGAGGGTTGCCCTGTATAAGATAGGACATCTGGTCCTCCTGTGACTATACGGTCTGGCTGACAAGCATCTGGCTGGAAGGGGATGCCTTCCCTAGGCAGAGCTGCATGGGCACACAGTGAACCGAAGGGCCTTTGGGTGGCACTGACTGAGCCAGTGTGGTGTAGTGGTGAAGAGCATGGGACCGGGACTCTGACGGTCCGGGTTCTAGTCCCCGCTCAGCCATGGAGCCAACTGGGCGACTTTGGGCCAGTCACAGACTCTCAGCCCAACCTACCTCACAGGGTTGTCGTTGTGGGGATGAAATGGAGGAGGAGAATGATATAAGCTGCCTTGAGCCCTTTGTAGGAAAAAGGCAGGATATAAATCGAAATAATAAATAAATAAATAAATAAACAAACATCTGCTGATGCTATCAGACCTGTATTTCTAAAAGTCTTAACTTCAGGATTTTTGGCGATTTCTCTGAAACTTTGCTTATGGGAATAAGCAATGGGGAAAAAATGGGCATGATCCACCCAAATTCAAGCCTGGTTCAGCCTCATTGACTCCAATGAAATTGATGGTCCTTTAACATTCCATTGAAATGAATGGGACTGAAATGTGTTTAATTTTGGCTAGATTGTATCCCATATATTTAGCTATTGCAATTGCAAAGAAATTTTAATAACATGAAATTAGGTTCAAAACATATTGTTTTGATTACCAGAAGCCTGTTTTTAACACACACACACACACACACACACACAAAACACACATAGAAATGTAAAACTTAATCAAAGGGAAAAAAATACGAAAATGAAAGAACAAGAAATTCAAAATCATTTGGGAGAAATAACAGTTAATTGGATTTCAAATGCTGCAACTATGTTCTCTGTAATGGTTCAATTTTCTGTTTCTGGATTACTGTTGCTCATTCCATTAGCCTAAACATACATGGTTAGCTTTTAGATTACAGTGCATTAGTCTAGCTGTTCCTGTTGCTGCTGGCCTGGTATCTTCCTTTTCCAGTTCTTCCTCCTCCTTTCCCCCATGCATGCCACTGGCTTGTCTTTGCAAGCTCACTTAATACAGCCACAGGAGGCGCCCGCAGCTACAGCTGGGCGATCCAGCACTTAATGATTCCTGTTTTCCATCATTGCCTCCAGAGGGTCATTAAGAAGTAAGATTCTTCCTTCCAGCTCCAAGTGCTGTATTGCGCTCCGGCTTGAGCAATGCATGGAAGACATCCTTTGGCTTGTTAAAATCATGGCTTTTCCAGTGGCAACCTGAAATAGCCTTTAAAACTTGCTTTGCTTTGCTTTTTCTTCTGAACGGTTTTCAGGAAATGTCAACAACCTTGCATGGTTTTTTTTCCTTACTCTTAGCAAAAGGCTATTGTGGGACAACAGGTATGAATAGGGTCAAGTTACAAACTGACTATTGAGATACCATAAAAATTCTAGCTTCTTGAGGGGAAAATGTTCCGTATACCTTCAGTTTTGAAAACGTGTCAGCACTGTTTTGTTTTCGTATTTTCTTTGTGGAAAACACAAAATGCTTCAGTGAACCTGACATCTACTGGCACTGACCTTATTAATTATTTTTGACTTCTCATAGACTATATCTTCTACAGGGATTTGTTGAAGATCAAGCACATCAGCGTCAAGAGTATTTGGGCTTTCCTGGAAACATGTATATAAGCGCGGCGCAGGACTGCACATGCATAACAATGTTCAGTGCATCAGCCCGACAGACTCTCTCTAAGGGAGAGAAGGAGCGCTGCATCCCAGGGGAGATTATGGGTAGAGGATTAATAAAACATGCTGTAAATGTCAGGCCTGCTCATTACAAAATTGCAGGAAGCATCTGGTGCCAGTTGTGAAACAGGCAGAACAAACTTGGGGTAGCAATAGAATGGCCCTAAGACAAAAAGAAAGATAACAGTTACTAGGAAACTCCCATAAACAGAAATTGCCGTCTTACCACCAACTCTGCTTTGCCACACGCATCAAGCTCTGGCCCAGAAGTGAAAGCATCTCGAGTTTCAAAAGCCATGGCTGTGCAGCACAGGAGAATGGCTGATTCAAAAGACGTAAAGCTGTTGTATATTTTTCTTGAGTATACAGAAGTAGTTGTGCAGTTCCATGGAACCTAGCCAAAATCTCCTCTGTATTATAGTCTCCAGTATTCCTCAATGTGAGAAAGGAATGTGCTTTGTAATGCTGAAGAGGCCTGATGGATTCCCCTCCATAAAATGCATGCTGCTTCTTCTTTGGAGGCTGCTAATGCTGAGACGGGGATGAGGGAAAGAGACGCAATAATGAAAAAATGTAAAAAGTGAGTGATTTGGAAGAAGCTAGTAAACTTGCTGCTACAAGGAACAATCACTTAATATGGATTAATGGGGAGTATAATATTTAATAGAGCTTTACTCACCATTTATTCACACAATCTATGTAACGAATGTACCATAAGTGGATGTATTCCTGCCCCTCCCAGCTTGTTGATACATGTTGCTTTATGACCTCTTCTTAATGTCTGGCTCTTGTGTGAGACTGATTACACTCCGTGCACAATTGCTCCCATGGATTAAGGTCTGGTATTGAGGTTTCAGAGCCAGAACATGCATCATTCATCTGCTCAACTCCAATCCAGCTGGTTCTGGGTCCTTAGTGCAGATTCTGGAGTTCCTGGGAAGATGGGCTTGTCACTGCAAAGACCACCTGCTGTGTGATGTGCATTGCTGTACAAGTTAAACTGAGGTGGGGGGATGATCATTCCAGGTGGCATGAAGCACACTGCCTTCTCAAGGAAGTGAATTGACGCATGAGAGTGAGACTCGCTTTCCTGGATAAAGGAGACAGGATTTAGGCGGTGTCTTAATACAGACCCCCTGATTTGAAGTTGTTCATCCCTTACTCAAATCGTTTTAAAAAGAGAAGATCCAGGGAGCGGTTCTGTGTTTTCCAGACATTACTTGAGGGACAAAAGGATATTGGGGCTCCCCCTCCAAGATCACAGATAGCATTTCAAATTTAGAAGGGGGTTGGTCCCTTGTGACCTCCATGGAAAAGTGACCTCAGAGAGGGAGAAAAGAGGGCGTTTCAATGGGCAGTATGAGGAAGACACCAAAGAGGTGAGGAAAGTGACTATCTGGGGCTTCTCCCAGTCTTTTCTCTCCCCCTCTGAAGCACCACTGCTAAATGGGCAAAGAATCTGTCCAGTGAGGCATGCATGGTGGGCGGATGGGGAGATGAAGACCTTCACCCCCACCAATTCTCCTGTCTTTCATCAGATGTTTAGAAGCCTCCAAGCTCAGGGGCTTCCAACTGTTGAGGTGGCAATCAAGAGTATTTGATTCATCTTGTAATCAAACCGATTAAAACCTGCTTCCAAACAAATAATGAAAAGTGATATCTTTTAATTGTAATTCATTTGCATTTAACATCCTTACAACTATTTTCCAAGGTTTTGCAAACATATGTAGGTATATATGTTTAAAACTGTGCCGGTTGCATTAACAATTAAGGATTAAGGAGTGCCTTCCCCATTTTCTGAAATGGTGGGTGCCGGCATGAATACGAAGGCATCCCTGGCAGCAGCATCATCAAATTAGCTGAACTGTAACTCTTACCACTAATTATGTGTTGCTCTTTTGCCATCTCATTGCTGAAGAGAAAAGATGACAGTTCGAGCGCACTAGAATGAAGTTATGCAAAGCTGGTCTCCTTTCTGAGCCTCACCGAATTAACTGGAGTAAAACTAAGTAAAGATTAATCCCTTTGTTGTATGCATGTGTACATTTTAATGAGAGGTGAAGAGTAGCCCGCCATTATGCTGGCCTACTGACTTAATGCCACTGAGCAGCTGCATTTACTTCAATGGATGGTGGAACGAAAATAAACCCGCCATTTTTGTTCAGAGCTAGAAGAGTTGTTGAGAGATTTCACTGGAGAATTTGCGTGGTGTGAGTTTTCAGTGTGCGTGCTTGCACACATATGTCTAACTGTTATTCCCCCCCACCTTTTCATATCAGTTTGATCTGACACTACAGTTTCTTCAAATATTTCAGGGGAGAGATGGGATCAGTCCACAGGTCAGTGGAAGTGTGAACAGTGTTCTATTCTTTTCAGCGTCAGGCAAAGCACTTTTATTCTCTTGGTATTTTAACAACTAATTGGTTTTATCCTGTTTTTATTACTATTTTAGATGCAGTCTGTTGTGTGTCATTGTTAAGGTTTTGTTTTTGGTTTCCTTCCTTGTAAACCATCTAGAGACCTTTTTTTTTAGTAATGGACAGCATATAAAATTTTAAAATAAATAAATAAAGTGTGTGTGTAGCAGTGGGGCACACTGCAACATTTTCTTGCACACCCAACTTCCATCCTTGATGCCTGCTTTGCATTTTTGATAAAATCGAAATGAATTCATCTACTTTTGATGAATTCAGTAAAAGGGACCCATAAGATCATTCCCTTTTCAATGCTGCTATATTCTCAGCATTCAGGATTCTTCAGGGTGGAGCCTTCTGTTTAAATAGTCAAGGACAGTTTGTGTACATTACGTTTAATATCTTATTATTCACAGAGGCCTCTTATCACACAAAGCAACCAAGTAATGACAGAACTGACAGCAATTGAGAGTTACCCAGTGCTTCTGAGGGCAAATCCACAGTGTAATCCCTTATCATTTTGTGGAGCTGTTCCAAAACCTGTCCATAGTTTTCCAAATGTTCACATTCCCCAGAAAAGAGGCTTCCATTTTTCTGTCTCACTTTCAGGCAAGTTGGAATTTCTTTGGCATTCCTTTTTATGGTGCTTTTGAGTTTACCTTATGATTGCAAGCAGGCTACGAGGGTTGTGTGTTTTTCTTTCTCCTTGCGCATCTCTACATCATGCCGCGGCATCCCTTGCTGCCCACATTCCCAATCAAAGAAGCCCTGATGGGGTTGGGGGGGTCGGGGTTCCCTTGTGGTGACTTCTGGGTTTCATCTGAAGCAGGGGAAGTTGGAAGGCTGCAGGGCACTGGGGGGTGGGGGTGAGCAATGAAAGACCCTATGTACACCGCTTGGCCACCTTGCAATGGGGGCAAGGACAAGAGCCCTGTCTCCCACCAGAGTTTCACTGAACTTTTCCTCCCCTTTAATATTGACTCCCAAGCAATGTTGTATCGGTTTCACTGCAAGAGTTTTAAGAAAAGGTGCCGAAGGCATTCTTCACACAGCCATGGTGTTAGGAAGTCTCCCATCCACCCTCCAAATCTGCTCTGATATGTTGGGGGAAGAGGGGAGAGGGAAGGCCCATTACTCCTGGAAGCTGGAGCCAACCCATAATTTTAAGGTGGGGAGATTGAGATAGCCTTGTAGCACTACTGCTGTAGCAAGATACACGGCAGTGACTCTCTCTCCCCACTGCCAGCACAACCATTATTTTATGCTTCACAACCGCTTCTACATTCCTGAAAAATGCAATGATTACAAACACTGTTGTTGTTTTTTTAATCTACTTTGAGCATGCATCATTCTGTATTTTAAACTCACTTAAATCATGACCAAAGAAATATCACGGAGTTTGCCTCTTCTGCCCTGAGGTCCTTATCAGCTGACGTTCCCAGGGGAGCCCTGGACTTTATGTCGCACCATCTGGCCAAAAATGCACCACCTTTTTTGATGCTCTTGATCCTTCTCCATGCATATATCCAGGAAATATATTCCATAATATTTGGAGCACCTATCTCTGATGAGGAATGGAGATATGTTAATAATCTTACTGTAATATTGGCAGCTGCAAACTTTATAAAATAAGGCCACAGGAGATTGCATGGCAAATATTATGCAGGAAACACGTTTCTAGTTACTCCAGTTTTCAAACTGGAACCAAGACTAATTTCGAAGGGAAAAGTCACACTCAGACATTCATGTTGCAATACACAATTCAAGACTGGGATTTGCAAAATGTCAGTAGGAGCAGGCGTGCCTCTAGGTTCCCCTGGGGCATGTGTTCAGTGTTTCTCTCACCCCAAGAAGGAGATCTGTGATTCTGAAAGCACCTTCCTCCCTATTCTCCCACAGTGTTGGAAGAGCGGATTAGAGCAGGGATGAGTAACCTGCAGCCTGCCAATCACATGAAGCCCATGGTCCAATTTTTTTGGGCTCTCAGCCTAATTCCAAGAAACTTCCGCATGAGATCTGTTAAGACCTCTGGCAAGAGTGAAGAAAGAGACAGCGGGAGAGGGAGAGGAGAGAGCACACAAAGCAGCTGCTCACCCTCTTGAGGATCCAGCTATGCTTCCCCCACTAACAGCATGCTATCCCAGGAGCATTTGGCTTGTGAGAGAAAAAAAAGATAGCCCAGTCCTGGGTTATAGTATGGGGCTTGGTGGACCCTAAAGCTCTCCGTGGGCCACGGAGAACCTGTCAGGTATTGCTGCTGGCCATAAATAAATGATTTTCGTTTTAATCATGGGAAAAACTGGTTGCATTTTCCCACGACTCTACATTCTGGCATTCGCATTTAGTTGCAAAGCCGCACTAAGGCACTGAGCATTCATGGGATGGAAATCGATGCAGTGCAGGAAGATGTCCTGTGCAGTATGCCACGTGCACTGCAAGCAATGTCAGGCGACTGGGATATGGCCTCCTGTTTGCAAAGTGTACAATTGTTCCTTGACTTCCTCTGCAGCCTTTAGAGGGTGTGTTTATCTCTCATGGGGTTGCGGGGGGCGGGGGGAATGGTATTATTATTCCTGTGAATATGTATGGTGCAAACACCATGACATCTGCGAGGAGTAGCAATGCCGGCATACTGTCGCAAATTAGTTTGGAGTTCTAATTCCAGCCTCTTTCCACCCGCTTCTTACCTCCTGTTAACCAGATGCATGGATGCGCAAGCGGGTGGAGGAAAGAGCCTGCCTACGGGGGAAAGAAGCCATGGGAATAAACTAATTCTCCCGTCACTCAAGTAGTTACAAAACAAGACAGGCATGGATTGAAGGTGAATGTTAATGATGAAGGAGGCAGACAGATGGCTCCCTGATTCTTGAGGTAGTTCATCACACTTTATTATTCAGAGAAAATTGTCTTTGATAAATGGGTACAGTGTTAAACAGTTACTCAGGCAAGATGTGGTCACCTTTAATTATGGCCAGGTAGGATATCTTTGTCTGATTTCTGTCACGTCACTGAGCGAGCAGAAGGCAACGGTGACAGGAAGCGGGGCTATTAATAGGCAAGTGTCTCTGTGGGCACGTTTGGTAGGACAGCGGGGAACTGATGCACTGCAGCACCGATGCTCCTCCGAGTGTCTGAGGGATAGTGGAGTGGATCTTGCTCCTGATTGCTGTTGAACTGAGCTTCCTCTGGAAAATGTTAGCTCAAGTCAATAGGAGAATTAATGCTGCGCTTCCACCTTGCTATCGTGCAGTAGTATCTTAGTGCTGCCTTGTTCCCTGAACCCTTCTCGTTCACAGGAAGGCAGAGGCCCCGACAGAAGTGACTGCGGTCCAGTGGCTAAAGGACCAAGCTGAGGGACACGAGGTGGCCTGTTTCCAAGATCGCCTCTGCCATGAGCTCCCTGGGCAGAGGTTCCTTAGGCAAGCTTTTTGTTTGGAATCTGTATGCATTTTTCTTCCATGAGGAGACTGGAAGGTGATGTTGTGCACATGCGCTCTGAGAAGATACCCAGGCACGCATGAGAGATGGCCTGTTTTGGTGGAACTGATAGCTCAGGCTCTGAGGATGATGTGGAGTTGGCTGAACCAGACAAGGCTCAGAGATCACACTCTGATAATGGGATTTTTGCTGTAACATAGAGGCCTACACCTGCTCAGTCCCCCCCTGCCCCTCCCCCACAGTGCCAGGCTGAGCCTACCCTGGATGAAAGTAGCTCAAGGACATGCACGAGGCCCAGTCTCCCTCCTGCCAGTGGGAATGAAGCAGATGAAAGATGGGAAGGAGGAGATTTGGAATTGGGTAGTCTCTCGGATGGAGAACGCCAGCCTCCTGAAGACATGGACCCAAGGGCCTACCGGCACAGCCACAGACTGGCCCAGTTAGGGGCTCAGAGTGCAGAACGCAGGCGGGCTCGTTTTCACAGAGCCCCTCTTTCCAGAGACAGGCCCCAAAGGGTTCATAAGCAGAGCTTTGGATGAAGAGGGGCAGAGGGAAGTCAACACATCTCTTGTGTATGCTCAGAGGCTTGTGAATGCTTAGAGTTTTCTATGTAGAATAAAGACAGTTACAAGAAGTGCTGGAGAGACTGTATTGCTTGGGAGGCAATGCCTCACTCAGGACAGGTGGTCCTCCATCCAAACAGAAATGGATCTATCCCTGGCATTTCTTAGCTTCATCAGGCTGTTGTGTATCCTCAAATCACCCCAAAGGACCCATCTAGGAATCCCATTTAATCCTTTGGAACTTTTTAACCCACCTTTCAGTCTCACAAAGAGGCTTACAATGTGACAAAGCACAAATGAAAAACACACAGAAGCAGTTAATAACTACTAAGTAGCAAAAGAGGATTGGAATGAATGTGTTTTCCTTTCCTTTTTTCTTTAAAGCCACCAGTGATTAGACCTTCTTTCTTGTGGGGAGCTCCAAAAGACTGGGGCCACCACTGGGAAAACCCTATCTTTACCACCTGCCATTTAACAGCTTTTGCTGGTGGGCCAGAGCATATGTCCTGTGATGCTGGTCTTACTGCCTGGACAGGTTTCGACAGGTGTAGACAGTAGGACTTCCTCTTCCACTCAGCAAGGTGGATGCAGCAGGTGCTGCTTTGGGCAGCAGGTGCTAGGAGGTGGCTTTGGTGGGCTTAACAACTCACCTCACTGACTGCTTGAAGCTGACTGAGATACCGGACATTCAGGGAAAAGCATTTTGGCCAGAGTGGGGTGCACTAAGGCCTCTGGCTGGATCACCTGGCACCTGGGGGAAGGGGGTTCTTGCCACTCCCTGGCATGTCTCTTCCCCTTTGCTGCTTGCAGCAAGACCAAAGCTGGCACTGAGGAATAAGCTGGGCCAGCCTTTGGCTTTTGTGCCAGGCCATCCAAGCTGATGCCGCTTTATGCTTGTTATGTATTAAGTCTTGATTATTCTGTTGTAATGCTGAATTTGTGCTATGATTATTGAATTACTGATTTTATTGTGCGTCTCTTTGGCTCCTTCAGTTGTTATCAGTAGCAGAGGCACAAGAACCTTGCTGCTCTTGTCTTCCAGAGCAAGACATCCGAATTATCCCCCAAGACCTTTGGTTGGCATCTCCTGGCTCAGTATTCCAAGAAGCTTCAGGTTCAGATGCCTCTTTTGCCCACACATTTCACTTCTGCCAGTAAAACACACCCCTCCTCCAATCCCCAGCATAAATCCAGCCCTCCACCCTTCCAGCCAACCTGAATATTCATTTTTCTCACAAGAACTGTGCTAGATGTCAACATTTCTTTGTTGATGTCTTCCTGCTGCCTTGAACAGTCAGAGTATTTAGGAACAATGAAGGACAATGGAGTAGCTCAGCTGAACACTAAAAAGTAGAGAGAAAGAGTAATAGTGAATTATTATTATTATTATTATTATTATTATTATTAGCCATATGAATAGCCTTCTTCTTCTTCTTCTTTAATATGGCTATTCACATCTCACATAGCTTCTAGGTACAAGACAGCATGGATGGAGCACTGTGATTTTTGCATGCAGAAGTTTGCCTGAAGAGTTGCCAAACAGCTTTTAGCCAGCATAGTTTTACATTGCGCTAGCCTGGCGTGTCACCTTGGCTGAGCTAGAAAGGGGCAGGCCTGCAGCTGGATGAGTGACCACATGTGGAAGCAGAACAGGGGGTTGGACTAGATGGCCTTATAGACCCCTTCCAGGTCTATTTCTCTTCAGTTCTATAACCAAGTAATATATGATGTGCATTATTGCACTGGGTGGAAACTAGGCCAAGCTTTGGGTCTGCTGAAGCAAGGGAAGGCTGCAGCTTGCTGTCTTTCTGATACAATTTCATTATTTCCAGAGCTGCTTTTCCTCAGCTTTGCTTGCTGACAGCCACAATTAGAATTTAGTTTGTGCTTCCTGCAGTGCTCTAAATCAATGAGACCTCCTGACTTACGATTTCTCATTTCTCTTTGACCCTATTTGTGTCCATCTTAAGTGCACTCTCCATTTGTGCAGTGCCTTGTCCTTTTCTTCTCCTAACTGCCTATTAAAATAGAGCTTAGCTGTAACTTGTTGCATTCCCATGGCAGAAAGGGTGCCATGCAGTAGTAATAGCGGCCCATGTGAGATGCGATTTTTTTATTTTCTCATTTTTCACCTTTTCCCTTTTTCTTTCTTTTTTCTTAACCAACTGCAGCAGCTGGCACTTGGCTTCAAAGAGTGATATGTCTGAAGGCAATTTTCACACTCTTCCAACACCTCTTATTCAAGGTACTCAATTCTGGCTCCATCAGGCAATTCCATGTCCGGAGTTGCAGGGAAACATAATGGGAAACTTATACTGCCTGTAAGAACTCATCAGTGTAATGGGAAATACAGAGCCATTTCACGTAAAGGGGTCTCAGTTAGAAGAAGTGTGTTACGCACTTATACATGAACTGAGGAAATGCCATTCGATACAACAGAATCACCATTATCTAAACCTGTGTGTAAATCATGGCTCCTTCACATAAAACACAAAAAGGTACTTTTTCATATTTGGTGGAAAAATTCCAAAGAACCCAACATCTCTCAGACTATGAATAACTGCATGAAAGATCACCCTCAGGGAAGTGAGTAGAAGGAAGGTGCTCTAGTTGCACTTTCAAAAAGAGAAGAACAGGGTGTGTGTGTGTGTGTGTGTGTGTGTGTAAGGGGGTGGAAAGAGAGAGAACCTCTCCCAATCAGATGCCCACCAGATATTTTGGATTTCAACTACCCAAGAACATGACAAGCCTTGCTGCGTCAGATCCAAGGTCCATCCAGTCTGACACCCCATACATATGGTGGCCATCCAGCTGCCCAGGGGATCCCTCAGGCAGGATAGGTGCCGGACCTGCTCCTGCCCAGCTGTTCACCAACTGGTACATGCATGAGGGCCACCTCTGGTGAAGGAAGGAAACACATGGCCAGCCAGGCCAGTAGCAGCTACTTATCTATCAACAGATGTGCTAACATGTCCAGTGCTCAGGAATGCTGGGAGCTGTTGTACAAAACGTTTTTGGGGTATGAAATCTGTAGCAGAGCTCGCTGTGTGGGTAACAAAAGTTAAAATGGATCAAAAGTTAAAAGGAGAGAGACACACACAAATCGAATTGAAAAAACAAAACTATCATTGCAATTGCTGTTATTCTCCACATCCAGGGTGGGAATGGATGTGAGACCAAATCTGGCCCTGTGGGGTCCCAAATCATCCCTTCAGAGTTCCATACTTGGTCATGCCTTCCCTGGCTCCACCCACTCCCCTGGCTCCACCCCTTTCCCCAACCACTGATTCTTTGGTGTTTCCCCAGCTTTAACACAGCTTTCCCCCCATTCTAAAAGGTATTCCTGGCAGTAACAGTTTTAAACTGTTTTAAATTATATCTTTTAAATTGATGATCTTGTTTTCCTTGCTTTTGGTCTCATCCACCACTGGAATGCAGTCCTTGAGACTTTCCCAAAATTGCATTCCACCCTCTGGCTGAAGGAACCCCCCCTCCCTGCTGTCCCCAGTATACATGGCCAGATTCTGAAAAAAGCATGTGATCGTTGGTGGACCCCATCGTTCTGACCTCAGCAATCCTCAGCTATCAGCTATCCTTTCAAGGTTCTATTTGAATTGTCTACTAGTGGAAAAGCCCCTGCTATATTGGAGCCTTCACCAGTGAAGACTTCATCATCAGTGCACTCCTTGGCCATTTTGTCGGTTCCACAAGGCTCAGCTTGGGGCTACTATCAGGCCATTCAGCTGATAGTAAGCCCAAGTTTGCTTCACCGTCATTTTATGACTCTCCATCTGTAGTATATTTAGATTGCTCTGCTTGGGAATAGTAGTGCCGATGGGCTAAAGAAAATTCACTAAGATTTCAGGTTCAGTGTTTGATCCCCCCTCCAACATACACGGTTTTATTTTTTGAAAAAGAACTTAAATTTTGAGACTATGGCTTTTAGCTTGATCTAAACACAGAATCTCATTTTTATATAGTTAAGTATCTACCTTTCATAGCAAATGTTTCAACATCTATTAGAATAGGTTGTTAGAATTATATGGAGCATATGACAACTACCTGCTTGTTGTACAACTCCAGTTAATGCTTAGTGCTCAGTTTTTGCACATTGCAATTTGACTTGCTATTTATCCACATCCTTTGCCTATATCCTCAGTGTGTGAGGTCCCCTTCTACGATGCAAATAAAAATTTGTAAGACAACCAAATAACTTTGAGGTATTTTCTATTTTATATATAGAGTATACTGACAGTTGACCTGCATTACAGTGCTATGCCTTTATTGAAAACAGTTTTATTATCTCAGAAGAGCTCATACAGTTGGCAATGTACCAGGTGGAATATGATTTCTCAGCCTCACGTGGTGTCCCTCCTCTGTTTTGAAGTTCCTGGTGGGTGGACCTTAAGGGGAGGAAATCACGGGATGAATCTGACTGAACACACTTGAGAGCCCACTATCGGGCCTATGCTGTGGCGGTGAGGGCGGTGAAAAAGAGATTTTTTTTCCGCTTCCATTGCCTCCTCACAATGCCATCCGGCGGAGCTCTTTCGAGTGGTGCAAGGCCTGGTTCGTCCAGGTCCGAAAGAAGACCTGATTCCACCCTCAAAGGCCCGCTGTGACGACTTTGCCAGGCATTTCAGGGAGAAAATCGCTCAGATTCGTCACGAGCTGGACTCCACTATTGATTCAGAGGTTTTAAGGGAGACGCCAACGCCGCCGTCTGGTCCAGAATTATTGGATGAATTTCAGTTACTGCGGCCCGATGATGTGGACAAGGTGCTTGGATGAGTACGTCTCACCACTTGCCTTTTGGACCCTTGCCCATCTTGGTTAATAAATAATTCCAAGCACGGGATTGGGACCTGGATCTTGGAAGTGGTTAACGCTTCTCTGAGGGAGGGTCGGGTGCCTGCCCCTTAAAAGGAGGCGGTAGTCCGACTGGTCCTGAAGAAGGCGTCACTGGATCCAGAGATGGCCACTAATTATAGACCAGTGGTCAACATCCCGTTTTTGGGCAAGGTGTTAGAGTGGGTGGTGGTGGGACAACTCCAAGCACTCTTGGATGAAACTGATTATCTGGACCCATTTCAGTCCGGCTTCAGACCCGGGTACGGTACTGAAACTGCCTTGGTCGCCCTGTACGATGACCTGTGCAGGGAGAAGGACAGGGGGAGTGCGTCCCTGTTGGTTCTCCTGGACCTCTCAGCGGCTTTCGATGCCATCGACCATGGTAGCCTTCTGGATAGGCTGGCGGGATCGGGGGTCGGAGGCACTGCTTTGCAGTGGTTCCGCTCCTATCTCAATGGCCGGTCTCAGAAGGTGGTGCTGGGGGACTATGGCTCTGCACCATGACAGTTATGCCATGGAGTACCGCAGGGGTCCATTTTGTCCCCTTTGCTGTTCAACATCTACATGAAACCGCTGGGAGAGGTCATCAGGAGGTGTGGGCTGCGGAATCACCAGTACGCTGATGATACCCAGCTCTACCTCTCGTTTTCCACCAATCCAGGTGAGGCAGTGGCTGTACTGAACCGGTGCCTGGCCGAGGTAATGGGCTGGATGAGGGCCAATAAACTGAAGCTCAATCCAGACAAGATGGAGGTCCTGTTGGTTGGCGGATCGGGCTTCGGTGAGGGTGAATTGAACCTTGTCCTGAACAGGGTTGCACTCCCTCTTAGGGACAAGGTCCTCAGCTTGGGAGTGCTTCTCGACCCGGAGCTTTCACTGGAAGCTCAGGTAACAGCAGCGGCGAGGAGCACTTTCCTCCAGCTTCGGCTGATTCATCAGCTGCGCCCCTACCTGGAGTACGACTGCCTTGAGACAGTGACACATGCGCTGGTGACTTCCCGTCTTGACTTCTGTAATGTGCTCTACGTGGGGCTACCCTTGAAGACGGTCCGGATACTTCAATTGGTTCAAAATAGAGCTGCCAGGCTGCTGACGGGGACTGGACGCTATGTTCACATGACTCCAGTTCTCCGTCAGCTTCACTGGCTTCCCATTGAAGTCCGAGCCCAATTCAAGGTGTTGGTGATGACCTATAAAGCCCTAAACGGCTTGGGTCCTGGTTACCTGAAGGAGCGCTTACATCCATATATGCCCAGCCGCCCCCTGAGGTCGGCGGGAGAGGCCCTTCTCCGGGAACCCTCCGTGAAAGAAATTAGGAGGGTGGGTACTCGGAGGAGGGCTTTCTCAGTGGTGGCGCCTAAGTTATGGAATGCGCTCCCCAGAGAGGTCCACCTGGTGCCGTCGTTATTGGTTTTTCGGCGCCAGGAGAAGACCTTTTTATTTAAGCAGCATTTAAAATGTTAATATTATTGAATTTTATCTGGCCAGGGTGGCTTATTTTATATTGTATGTTTATATTTTATTCTAATGTTTATATTTTTAATTTATGATTATGATTATTTTACTTATTGTTGTAAGCCGCCCCGAGGCTTTGGCGAATGGGACGGCATAAAAATGTTTTAATAAATAAATAAATAAATAAATAAAAGGGTGCAATTCTATGTTCCAAATCTGGTTGCTGAAGGATACCTCAGCAGTGACTGTCCAAATGCAAAGAGGTTGCTCCAAGCTCAGAGCAAGTGGCTAAGGAATCAAGCATCCCAGTAGCAAAAGCTCCTGGCCTATCCACAAGGTTGCTCTGAGATGCTCTGGTCTAAGTTGCACACTTGCAGCTGCCTGGGGGCTGAAATTGGGGCATCATGGCATGGGTGAAGCATGGGTGTATATTTTTCCCAGTAGAAACCCAAGCATTGGTCTGCCCAGGTATTATTATGCTGCCTTGCGATGCCTTCCATTTTCAAAGGATTAAGTCACTTTTTATATTTTGTGGAAGGGAAGAATGTTCCAGCGGCACCAGCAGTATTCAGCTGTGTGTATAAGGATAACTTTAACATTGTGTGCACGCATTTAATGTATTTCATCACTGCTTTTCAAGATCATACTCTTCCTAAGGCATCTTACAATATAAACAAATACAATACAACACTGAATATAAAAAACGAACCTGCATTGAAACAACCTTAAAATAAACCACTTCAAACAAAGTACAATACAATAAGCCAGAAGCAGCAAAGACAGTAAAATCTTTTCACTTAAAAGCCAGAGAAAGCAGGCATGTTTTCAAAAGGTCATCATAATGTGACCTGAGAGAACTAGCCACATGCCTCTTACTATCTCAAGTCATAGATGCTGTTGAATATGGACGTTAGCTCAGCTGAGGGTCCTGCTGCACTCAGGTTCTCAGGGATAGTGTCGGAGCATTTCAAAAGGCAAGGCCAGGAATAAACAAGTTTCAAAAGGCAAGGCCAGTCAAATAAGCTCATGTCCTGTGTTGCTCCAACAGCCAGCAGATTGCGACTGAGTCTTCAATAAGACTTGGGCTTGCTTGAGGCTGCTCAAGTCCTTCCACGCCCTGCTTTAGGCCTTCTCTTTTCAGTGGAATGTGCTTGTCTTTGGTCACAATAGCATGGATCCATTTAGGGATTCTTCAAACCAGCAGCCTTGGAATTTGAGGGTTACAATCAGGCCCCCTACAGAAGTGGGAAGTCTGGTTGTAGGGCTCTTCTGGGCCTGAGGGCCCGAGGCTGGGGGTTGAGCAGTTTCCAGGGTCACATCCTCTTCTGAATCCAAAAGGTCTACATCAGAGATGTCTCCTCCTAAAGAGAATAGGTACTCTGGATCATGAAAACATTTTGGGTTAGGGGCTGGCACAGAAAAGATGAACTTTCGGGAAGACAGATCTCTTCGTATATGGACTTTGGTATCTCCATGTTTTGTGCACAGTTGCATAAAGTACTATTTATACTCTGTAATATAATCTCTGGGTTTCACCTAATCTAAATTCAACCATGTCAGTAATTCTGCACATTATTAATATATTGTCTATTCAATTCCACAAGTCCTTTCCTGGAGGATAGCTTCTGGCAAGTTGCCACCCTGAAAGCTCGATGAAGAAGGTAATTATATATTTTCCTCTTGTCCTTAATGTTCTGAGATTTATGAATGGAAAAGCATGGGAGGCAGATCTAAGTGACATGGTACGTCCTTTTAAGCACTACCATAATGTTTCTCGTGTCTGGGAATATTAGCTTAATTAATAGACAAAAATGACACCGAGACAATTATCTCCCTTTGTTTTCCAAAAGAGCACTGAGAAAGAGGTACTATTAACTGGGTGGGATTATCCCTTGTTGAGCGTTTAGGAATCTCCAGCTGTCCAAAGTGAACGAGATGATTTGACTGAGTCCTTCCCGCAAGGCTCGGGGCTCAGCAAGCGCTGAGGCAGGATGTGTAAGACTCGGCTATGGAACTCGGGTGCAGCAGGCACGAGAAGAAATGAGGAGATTACAGACAGATATGGTTGGCCTCATTTCATCTAGTACGTTGCTATTCTTCCCAATAGCTAAACCTCTTTAGGATTAGTTGTTTGGTTGATGTTTGCTAGTATTTGGGGTGTGCTGAATAGTATTCACTTACAGTTTGGGAGTTGAAACCACAATTTTCAGTAGGATATCAATTGCTTCAGAGAACATGCAGGTTGCAAGTATTAATCTGTTCTTCCATGTTGTCCCATCCCTCCCAGCGCTAGGATCTTGTGTTTTGGGGCTCTTCCCCTAACCCATGTCCCCATGGTTGCCTTTCATTTCTTCCTGGCCACTTGAAATTAATCCTATCCAGTCAGAAATAATAAAGTGAACAGGACAAAAATCATCACACTGCACAGCCAGTCAGATTTGGTGGTACAAGAAGTTTGTAGGAGCAATTTGCATGATGATGCACAAACTTTCATCATCCCAAAAGATGCTTTGCAATGATACCTAAATGTTCACCTCAAATAGTTCAGGTCAAGTCCTAAAATGGTGACCAAAGGGAAAAAGGGTCAGAAATGGGGAACATACTCCAAGACATAAAACCAGAGGTTCAATTTCAAAAGCAGCAGGTTACCATTTGAATACCTGTGACCAGGGACCTGCTTGTTCCGTTTGTTAACAGTGTAGGTCTTTGCTGTTCCTTCTTATGATCCTTAAATTTAAGCCAGACTTGACTGGATTAGCCCTTCAGATAAAGGGCAGCTTCGAACAGGAGACCATCTTCTGTGAAACATGAACGGAGCTATGGCAAGCGGATAAGAAAAACTTTTGGGAAGAAAAGCGGGATCTGTTGGAAGAAAGTTGGCACAAGGAGGGTTGATAACCTACAGGTATTGTGCAACAAAAACCTAGATGGTACCTGCTAATATTGTGTTGAAAATTTCTCCCACATCTTTTTTGACCATTCTCATTATATCTGATAGAAAATAATTTGATTTCAGAGAGAAAGTCGATAGCAAGGAGCCTTTGGGATAAAGTCTCATGAGTTAATTCAGTTTCCTATGGTTGGCTTCTTGTGAGGTGGACAAGGAGCGTGCACAGGTGTCCTTTTAATGTGGGGCAAGCATCCCTCCCATAGCCTCTGCAGCCTTTCCCATTTCATTGGGGAGAAGAGGGAGACATCATGTGCTCATTCCTTCTGGAGGACTTGTTTTGTCCTTTTCAGATCAAGGTGTCCAGGTGACCTTTGAGGCTGCAAAGACATGCAGAGATGTGTAATAGAGCACACACATGTGTGCACACAGAGAACCTTTTGGCCCCTTTCAGTGATTAAGTAAGCTCAAACATACCAGGAAAATTAAATTATAAAACACTCTGGGCATGAAGCAAAATGGGAGAAGCCTCTTTGATTATGGTAGAACACTTGCAGGAAAATGGAGACCAGATTTTGATATGGCACTAGCTCTACCTTTTCCCTGGAGCTGGACACAATGTTGTGCATGTGAATTGCGAGGGATACAAGAGGAGGGCCAGACTGCCAAGAGAGTGGATGCCATTGCCCTTTGCTGTGGTAGCATGCAAAACAAACACCTTATGATGAAGAACTAGCTGTGCTCCACCCTGTGACAATGATGAGTCTTCCTTGCGAGAAACTGGCAAGGATTTCTCCCCTTGCTGGATCAATTTGATTAAATTGTCCTCCCAACTTCTCTGCCAATGAACAGGATGGCGAATTCACTTTTTAAAAAGTTTATATATATTTAATTGTTCAATTTTATTGGGTGTATCTGGTAGGCCTTCAGAAAAATTGCTCTGTTTTGAATAAGATGTAAAAGGCAGGTTATTCCTATGGACAAATAAGTTACACAAACGTGTTCATGGCAGGCCAGGAAATGGAGGTAGAAAGGGAAATGTAAGGTTCAAATACGTGAGACATAATTGAAGGGGAAATTGTGGTAGGAAGCTGCTTTCCCCCAATGAGTAACAGAGTTCTGATTCACCATCGTAACATTGTAAAAATGCAAGCACATTTTATGCCCAGAGCTATTACTGGTGCTATTATCTTGACTCTTTTCTAATTTGAATTTTTAAAAATTAGCATGACATAATTTCTCTTTGGAAGGGCATTTCCTTTCATTTCTCAGCCATTTCGACTGAGGGAGTGACTTCCAGGGCTCCAAAGAAGGCCTATTTATGACTCCATGTCTCACCCTGCAATAACAGTGACAGCTATAATTACTGGTGCAGGTCACAGCTTGTAACATGTCCCTGTCATGCTGAGCTGCCCAAGTCCCATAAAGGCATAATATTATGTCACCGCATGAACAAATCTTGCCATTCAACACGTGTGAGATTGTCGGTGATCAGCAGCGTTGTGGTGCTCAGTTGCTAAATGGATTGGAACTGCCCATGTGTGGTGGTGACCGCTTGTTCTCTCTGGTGACTCAGTGCAGCAGCGGCTGAGGAGCTGGTCATTTGCAGGGAGAGCGGCAAAAAGCTGGAAGCTCGGCATGATCTTGATGCAACCCTGTGGACTGCAGGGGCAGCTGGTCCTATTCACAGCTGGTGATGGTGGCCGAAGGTCTCACCACTTTCTGTACGTCCCGAGGGCTCTCATGCCCCCGGTTTCCTAGTTCAGCCAAGCAAAAGCAAGCATCATAAAAAGAGAATACACTTTCCTGTATAATCTCTCCATTCAGCCCACTTTTCCTCTTCTTTGCCTCACCACCAGGGATGTATGGAATCTGCAAAATTCAGCCTGCAGCATTGGCCGAGCCATGCATCCCTCTCCTTGTTTACTTTTAGAAACCGAGACAGTGTGCAAGTGCACAGTGGGAGAAGGGGGAACCATACCTGAGCTGTTTATTTTCATTTAATAAGAATCCCTGAGCGGGTGGAGCAGCTGGGAAGAGTTGCATAGATGCAAGTTCACTTGGGAGAAGGAAGCAGGAGAACCCACCTGAGAACCTCGGCAGGCCCGTCAGGATGAGGCTGCTCTGGTCCCTAGGCTGTGATCACCTCAGAAAGGAGATTTTACTCACAGGGGCTGCTGAGATGGGTGGCAAGGCTGACAGGATGAGGCAGGAGCCTGGCAGCCATGTTGCCCAGGGAACCACACAACCATCGGACAAGTCTGGGCAAAGATCCACACACAGTGGAAACAGCCGGGCTGTTCACTGTGATGTGTGGACCTAGCCACTGTCTTCAGATATTTCTTTTCTCTCCCTCTTCCTTTACTTTTCCCCCAAACATAGTAATGAGCTCTTCATAAACAAATCCTTGTTTTCTCTTTCATGCTCCTCCTTTCTAATTTCATACCAATAAACACTATCAAACCAAAAGGGAAAGCATAGAAATCTTATAATCCATTTACATGCACATGCAGGCACAAGTGCACACACACACAGTGCACACACACACCAAGTATATCACGCTCTTTTAACAACTGAAGTCCAAATAAATGCTGGTGAAGAGTTCCCAGGCTTTTTTTTTATTGCTGTTGGCTTCAAAAGGGAAGCTCACGGTACACAGATGAAACAGGATTTCAGAAAGATTCCACAAGCAACTTCCAGAACTACGATGACCCCTTGAGGTGTTCATGACTGAAGTCCCTCTCTCCTCTCTCCCTCTCTCTCACTCAGTGTGTGAGCCCATGTGTGTAAGGACAGTCTCATTTTGAAGTCAGCTGGAAGGTCAAAGGTAGATGCAAAATTCCTCAGTAAGGTAAACAGCATGCAGAGTGAGGTTGTATCATCTCCTTTAGAAAGGATGACTATCCGTTTGATATTTCTATGATGAACACTTTAAACATTTGTCCTTGCTATCAAATTACCAAGGCTGGGCAGAGTACTGTGAACTGCCCAGAGAGCATTGGCTACTGGGTTGCCACCAAAAGGTTGTAAAAGCATGAATGGAGGAATAAATAAGTGTACTTCACTGTCTGAGAAAAGATGGTGGCCGCTGCCTTTCCACACGCAGAAGCTGGCAAGAACAGCTGCTGTTTCATGAATGGATGTGGGACAGTATCCCTTTTGATCCGCGAAGCAAGTGGTTCGGCTTATTGGATGCAGGGCAAGCATACAGCTGTGTCTCCCAAAGAGGGGCACTGCTGTGGCATTCGAGGTGAACCCCGTGTGCGGTTCTACCCCCTCTCCAGCATCTGCCACCTCACGTTGCCTCTCAGTGGGGCTGGCCTGGATCATTTCAGAGAACAAAGCACATTGGGATGACTTCATTCAAGACTAAGTGCATCTCATCCCTGCAACCATCATGAGCTGTTCTTGTATCTTTCTTTTCTAGCGTATTTGTAAGTGCCATTTTCTGCCACGATCTCAGGGTTTGCTGGTCATTCACCCCATGATAATTGGACTGGAAAGATGCCACCAGGATCACTGTACTGATAATTAGCAAACTTCAAGTTCACCAAAGTTCTCCAAATTCCGTCTTGAAACTTGCTTTGATTTTTTAAAATCCGTCTGTATGGATGTGAGTCCATAGGTAAAGGTAAAGGTAAAGGTTTCCCCATGACATTAAAGTCCAGTTGTGTCTGACTCTTGGGGGCTGTGCTCATCTCCGTTTCGTAGCCGAGGGAGCCAGCGTTTGTCCGCAGACAGTCTCCGTGGTCATGTGGCTGGCGTGACTAAGCACCAAAGTGCACGGAATGCTGTTACCTGCCCACCGAAGTGGTACCTTTTTATCTACTTGCATTTGCATGCTTTCGAACTGCAAGGTTGGCAGGAGCTGGGACAGAGCAATGGGAACTCACCCCATTGTGCGGGTATGAACTGTCAACCTTTCAATCAACCAGCCCAGCAGCTGAGCAGTTTAACCAGTGGTGCCACCGCATCCCCGAGGTAAGGTTACATTTCGCTTAATTTTTAATTCAGATATCAACCAACTCTTTACATTGTTCTACCTGAGGCAAAAGGTATGTCAGAGAAGAAAAACACACCCTCTGACAATTCAATCCAAAACAAGTCATAGTAAAAATATGACAAAAAGCAATTTCAGTTACATCAACATAGACTTAAACCACACATCTCCTGAATGACATGGAAAGATTTCAATCTAACCAAATATCAGCAAGTAATCAAATAACACCACAAAAAGAGTGCAATCCTATATGCATGACATGAAAACCAGTCACAGTGGGGCTGAGTACACATGTGTAGGATTGCACTAAATCATTATAAAGATTGTAGATTTTGTAGGATTTCACAGGTTGTGTGTCTGGAACTTGCTCCCTGGGAAGCTTATTCCTTTCCTGTCAGCTTCCAGAAAGTTACTGAAGACCATTTAGTTTTAAAAAGTCCTTAACACTGAATGATTTGCTCCCTTCATTGGATTGTTTTGCTACTCTGGTAGGTTCTTCTTGTTTAGTTTTGATGCTTCTTGTAGTCTCTGATTATTGTTGTTTTAACTGAATAAACCAGTGATTATTATTATTATTCATAATTAATTCATAATTATAATATTCAAGTATAAAATTTCAATTAAAATGGTGCTTTGGAGCACCTTTTAAAGTCAAGTGATACATATAAATAGAATACAGTTAAAGTGCAACCCTATGTAGGTTTATTGGAAGTAATTCCAGTAATTATTGGAAGTAATTCCCACTGATTTTATTCCTATGAGCAACAGTGGAGATGATTGCAAACTAAATAGATAATCCCAAAACAAGTTGCTGTTTTGTTTTGTTTTGTTTCCCAAAGACATCACAAGTGTCCACATTTTGAGAAATACTCACTCTGAACTTCCCATCCAGAATATTATCCTTTTAGGAATATGATACTATACTATTCTGTAAACTCTACAAACCATATTATTATACAAATGGACTAAGTAGTATTGTTGGTAACATACATTACTGGAGAAGGACAGTGGGATACAAGTAGCACATCATGAATATTTTTACATTTGCCTTCATATATTTTTTTACAGAAGACTTGTTATAAATCCTGCCAGACTGGACTGATGTTTCAAAAACACAGCTCAGGCTCATGTGGGCCTTATGACTATGGAGGACAAAAACATACAGCACTCTTAGAAAGCCAATTAACACCTGATTTTGTCCTGTTTAATATTTTGCCAAAGCTTAGAACATAAATGTCCATTGGAATAAAGAGTGGAAACCATGACAAAATGATCAATCTTTTGGTATTTGGCCCATGTAATGGAATCATTTAGAATTATGACTCAAAGATATATTTTTAAAATTGGTTATCCTCTGTGAACAGTGCAATGCTTTGAAGACTTTCTTTGTACTCTAAAGGAAGTAAAATCATTCTCCCTCTCTGTTTAAGTGCTTACATGGCTGATTCCTGGGTCACTCTTAACTTTCAGCTGCCTACCGCTGTAATTATTTTTGCAATAGTGTCTTTAAAAATGAGATGTTAAGAATTAACTGGACTGGTTGGCTTCTTTGGGGAAAGAATATCATCATCTGAAAGGAGAACAAAGAGCATTGCAAACTAAGGAAGAGTTCCCTGCCTCCAGCGGATGAGTTTTGCTTTTGTGTATGGCTTGAGAATACCTTCACACCGCAAGCGACACAACCTACCACCATTACACAACCCTCGTCCTGTGTAGACAGTTCAGTAAATGCCTCCAGATTCAGGGTTGGAGGACTTTGAAGGCTTGTCAACCCTCCACCGCAAAGCTTTTGAAGTCCCCCATTTCATCCCTGCCTGAGATTAAAATCTGAACTACATAAGAGTTGTTGGCTTTCCTGCTGCCAGTCCTCCCTTCCAACACACAACCCACTTCCCTTCCAGTGGGCTCCCTGCAACTCTCTAGCAGGAAATGGGGTGCTGCAACCCCCTTTTTGTTTGCACTTTTTGGGGTGGGACGGGCTATCCTGAATATACAGTTTTGATCCAAGTGCATGTGGGATCCTGGCTTCGGGATGGATTTAATGATCAGTCAACTGCTAGGTCCTGGCTTTAATACTTCTAGGTAAAGTTGCCCATCCTTAATATATTAGACTTCTTTCCCAAGACTGACAAAAGTAAAATCCTTCATCTCAGCCTCTTTGACAGAGGAGAGTAGGTTATAGTGTAGTTCACAGCTTCTCTTTTCTAATCAAACGCCTGCCTATGTACTGCATCTTCCTCATATTTCAATCTCGTGCCTGGTGGAAAGGCAGGGGTTGGCACCGTCAGCAAATTGATGTGTGCTTGTACTTTGTGATATTCCCCTGCTTTCTTGCATCTGTGTGCAGCCTGCCATCTCAGGTAGACTTTCTAACTGAACAAATAAATGACTTCGCACATCTCCCTGTGTGTGTGTTTCTTTTAAAAAGTAAACCAGTATTTCCTCAGGAAAAGATAATTCTGTTGCAGAGGCTGGAAAAGGCATCAGAAATGAGACCAAAAGGGCGAAGGGAATTCTAAGATGATCTAAATATGAGCACCCTAAATATTTGAAGCCATTTCCAGAGATGTCTTGCATGGCACTGGTTCATTTTGATTTTTCAGGGGGAATACAAGAATGGAGAAAAGGCGAGATTAATTGGATGGTCTTTTATTCATATTAGCTTAGTGTGGCTCTAAGTTAGGAACGGAAGGGAGTCAAATGCAGTTCCGCGGTACAACACATTGGTTGGGAGAAGCAACCTTGAGAAGTTGCCTCCGCCTTTGCCTGGTTTCCCAAAGCTGCTGTCTGCCGTCAAAAGGCCCCCTTCTTTCTCAAAATCCCAGTCACGCTGAGCTTCCTTCACTGCATAATTCCTGGGAGGAAGAGTGGGCCAGACACTTGCACACTGCAGGCTGTGCAGTGGGAGGCGCTGCCATCAAGTAGAGGAGGTAGAGGAGGGACAGGGGCAAGCATGGTCTGAGCCCTCTGAAGCTCCTTCAAGGTTGCTCCATGAAGTTTCTCTCTCCCTGAGCACCAGCATCAAGCCATTTTGGAAAAGACTGAAGGGGGTTTTTTGGGGGGGGTGGGGTGGGGGGAAAGCTGATGCATGGCCCAGTCCTTGACCCAGTCAGGAGGTGCTGGGAGTTACAAGCTGCTCATCTAGAGGGGCTCCATCACTGCTTTCTTGCTCTTCCGTGATGAAAGGCCTCTTGAGGGTGGTGCCAGCAGGCTTCCCAAAAGGGAGGGACCACAGGGAAATCTCCAGCTTGGAGTCCACTCTCACCTTCTCCTTCCAGCTTTGGTAAAAGGCCAATTGCTGTACTCCCTGTAGAGTTTCAGTAAAATAACTGTGCTTCAAAGGATTGTCTTGAGTTTTGGAACCCAAAGGAAAGGATTAGTACATGACGGAAGTTGCAGCGGCCCCTTCCTCAGCACTTTACCTAGGCAATTGAAAACAGCAAATGGCAAGTGGAGAAGGGCAAGACTGCCACCAGCCTTCATTCTGGGAACAGGATGTATAGAAGCCTCTGAATTCAGGGGTTCATGTGCATCAAAGGCACGGAGCATAGAGCTGCATCTTCTGCAATTTGTTTTGTGAAGCAGCTCATGCAGCACCATGTTGGCATCTGGGCAGATGGGAGCAGGAACACCTCAGGTTTTCCTGGGGAAAACTTTCATACAAGTTTTTTTGTTGAATGAGAGGTAGGTTTTTTCAAGCAAAATATAATTTACATTCACAATTGAGCCCAATTGGATACTAAGCTTCAATTCCAGCAGCTTAAAACTTTACATATCTAACATTTCATACAGAAATGTGCACATGAAGCACTTCTAGCATTTTCCCTTTTAAGCATTGTGTAATGCTAAGCTGAGAAAAAAAAGTATATGTATTAGGGGAAACGTGCCCAAAGTTTGGGATAAAACAAACTTACTGGAAAAATTCCCCAAGTTCAAGATGAACTGACTGCCAGATTGGGAAAGGGGGGAATTGAGAGAAAGCATGACTGAAATGTATGCCTACATTTCCTACATTTTAGAACTTACTCCTTGGTAATTATGGTGGTCAAGCAAACATGTTTTCCTGTATCATTTCCTGTCTGCTTAGTTCTATTTAGGAATATACAGGATGTTTGTTTGCATTTGTTTAACACCAGTAATTTCCCCATGTGTACCCCTGAATGAGGATGAAAGCACATTTGTGGGCAAAGCAAAATACATGCTTCCATATTTCAAATGGGGACTTTGAATTGAAGCAATTTCTATTTAGCATGACTCAGTAAAACAAAGGAGCATGCCTAGCTTTTGAACCATGTTGTACATGGTTCAGTGCATGTTCCTAAGTCATGTATCCAGAGTCAGAATTAAAAGAACAACATCCTCAGAGCCGAATCAATGTGAGCAAAGCACGCCTCCAGTGTGCATTTCAAGAAATGTGCAGCCAGATGCACACCTTCTCCATTTCAACAATGAAAGAAAAATGTGCAGAACTGGGGTGGGAAGAAAGTGGGGCAAATCTCAGGGTGGGACTTGGAGAGCCTTGCTTATATTGAGGATCACTATTTTTTCCTTCTTTCTAGACTGGTTCAAACGTACAAGAGGAGCCCTTGTGATGCTTCCAGCTTGGATTCCTGCCGTGTGATTGGAATCTCCCAAAGGTACCAGAGAGGTGGGGGAGAAGAGCACCAGCAAAAACTCCCAAGCCCCATAGGCAACATCAGAAAGAGCCATCAGCTGTCGGATCTGCACAATTACCCAGGAATCCTATTTTCAAAATGGTTGGCTTGTCCTTCTAGTATTTTTTAAGCTATTCATATGCTTAGGTGCCTTTTCTGAATAAGAGCTAAGAGCTTGATTTCCAGCTTTCTGAGTAGAAATGACTTCCTTAGCAACATTGGGGCTCTGGGGAAATGAAATGCCCTCCTCTTGATTATGCATGCACTGATACAATTCCAAACACATCCAGATTGTTATGATGGCAAGATGATACCAAATGTACAAAAAATGCAAATATTTAAGTGAAATCGAGATCTTAGCATGGCTGCTGAAATGCATCAGACAGGAGCTGAGACAGTGACAAACAGAGGGAGTTGAAATATGCTGAAGCTTATGTTAGCACAAGGCATTAAAGGAAACATGAAATGCCATTACATTTTTATTCTAAGAATTAGGAAGTCTTTATTGCCACTTCTCTTATTTTACTGCTGTGACACCTGATAGCAAAGGGATGGGTAGGTGGCTGGGGAGGGAGAGACACACATAGCTAAACATAACTGTCAGTTTGCAGATTGGCATCACTGAGATGTGTCAGTGCATATGCAAATTGGCAGAAAAAAAGGTGCAGGTAGGCAGGTGTGTAGAACAGTCTAATTCCCATTTTATCACTAGCTCTCATTGCCTCTACAAGCTGCTATTTCCCTTGTATTGGGGAAATAGTTTTGTCAACATAGCTGGAACACCAACATTCAGCACATATTTGGAGGTAGCTGCACCTGGGCGATTCTTGGGTTGCAGAGCAGAGAAAGAAAGCCGCGTCTGCATGAAGTGGGGTGGGGGGGAATGCGATTTGTGCTCAAGGTGTGCATGCTGCCCCTTTGCCTGCCTGTTGTCTCTGGCTAGCAGGTGCGGAACCAAATGACATGCTGTTGTGGTGTTTTGTTTATTATATTACATAATTACCTCTGTGTGTTTGTGCTTACAGTTCCTGCCTTAAATACGACTCACTTGGAACTTCATATTCCATTAGCATGAGTCATCAATCAATCTGTCTATGGGTCCTACTGAATTAACTACATTTATTATATTATATGTGATAGTCTGTGTCTCCAGTCATAGACTTTAAATACTGAATGTGGTGGGGAGCACCTTCTCCTTTTCCTGCTCAGCTCAGCTCAGAACAGAAATCACCTGCCTTGTGGGGCTGGTGGGTTTAGAAAACAGCACCCCCAGAATAAGCGACAATGCCCTGCAATGAAGATCTTCAGGGCAGGAGACGGACAGAGCAAGGAGGCCCCTGACAGTTGTGTGGAACAGCAGCTGTCTGTGTTGCTCTCCGGCTAGCCACTTGGCAATGGGCCACATTTTTCCAGGCAGCTCTCTGGCTCCGGCCTTGAGACCTCAGTGAGTTGTGTTTTCTGGATTTCCAGGACACAACAAACCATCATGGTACCAGAAAATTATAGAAAAGTCCTTTGTTTCTCATTGTGGTCTCTAAAGGCCAAATGTACCATGCCAAAGTTGCACAACAGGGTTTGGACAACACAACAGACCAATGATGGTAACAAATGACCATGGCTTGTCATGTTGTATAAGCCTGTCATTGTTGCATTCTTGAAGCAGTGTGTGTAGCAGTGGTTTGTCCCTATGCTGCGAGACAAGAAGCCTCCGGTCAGACGTTGCTGTCATGATGAGCTTTTTGGGTAGCTTTAGGCACAGTTCTGAATCACTCAGTCTTGTTCCCCTACCTGCAAAATGAGGCTTTTACTAATGATGTCTCTTAGAGGGTTGTTGTAAGTGCTGTGAGCACTTAAAAGCATTGTAGGTCACTGCCACTAACATTTTTGGAGAAGATGCCACTGCGGTGCTCATTCTGCACAAATGGAATGTCCACCTTGCAGCGCTTCCTAGAATCGCCTGTAAAGTTCAGGGGGATCCATTGCATCTTCTCAGATCCAGAAGGTGAGTTGGAGTGGAAACCTGGAAATCACTGGACCTGTCGTGAGCTAGCAAACTCCCTTACTCAGGCTGACAATAGATATAGAAGTTTCCCATCAAGCTTGGCCAGATATGCTGTGAGAACCAAACAGAGCAAGGAGTGCCAGAAGAAATTCACCTTTTTGCCAGTCACTGTCATGCAAGGAAAATATTATGAAAGCCCTGTCAAAAGTCTGGGGGGCTTGTTACCATTTGTCATGCAGTCTGTTCAGTGTTACAAAATGACAGTCAAGAAGGAAATAATGATGCCTGAGTGATCTGGGGAAAAGCAGAGATTTGGCGTGGGGCTTTTTGGGTCAAGAAGTGATGAAAGGTTTCTGGTGTCAATTGAGATGCATGCAAACAATGTATAGCCAGGACTATTTTCGAGTAATCTAAATGGGTCCTATGAAAAATGAGACAATTGCCTAAAATCACCTTCGAATATGATAGCAGCTGCACATTTACTGGGGAAGTAGATATGTATAAGGTTGCATTAAGACTCTTAATATATTAGAAGAGGGTGGGAGACAGTTAAGGTGGCCATGTGTCTTCTTTTGCAGATAATATAAATACAATTTGAATATATCATAAGAAAGCAAGAAAAAATAAGTTTTTCATTCAAAGGGACTGTGTAACTAGTACATGATAATGCCTACATTAATAAACTGTTTTTCCTCACCTCCACCCTCCCTGCAAATGCCATTATTTGTTTTGGTTGCTGATAAAATAATTCATGTATAAAGTTGTATTGTTTTATTCAATAAACTACTTAAGAAGAAAAATCAATGTGTTCTGATTTTTTAATTTTTTTTCCCCAGGTTATGAGAAAAATTCCTGTGCTATAAAAGGGAGGGGGGTTTAAGGGATTGTGGAGGTTGGAAGCTGCTAAAAGGCAGGAAGTGTGTTAGGGAAGAGGAAAGGTGAAGTCTCGTCCTGCCTATGCCCTGGCCAGGCCTGCAGGCCGTGACTGCAGTATATTCTGCCTTTCCTTCAAGGGCTCCTGGTGGTTCTTCCCTGCCCATTTCATCTTTGGAACCATCACATGAGGCTGAGGGATGGCAGCAGGCCAAAGTCCACCCACTGAGCATCATGGCTGAGGGGGACTGACCTGGGATCTCCGGCGCTCTAAGCCTCATGCCACACCAGCTACTAAACTGGCATTACTTTTAATAAAGGGCATTTCAATAGAGAAACCTGGTACATCCTCCTGCTCAAAAACAAGTATGGGAGACTCACTTGGGAGCCCAGGATAAAGACGTGTCAATGCCTTGCTTTTCCAGCTGTGGTTTCCAGCTGTGTACAGGGATACATATCTACATTTGCTTCAAATGGAGCTTCTCCCTGCAAATTGCAGTTGCAGAAAGCCCGATTCAGAATGATACCACATGAGGGAGCAAAGAGCTGAGACCACTGTCAATGCTATGGTCTCTGTCCTGATTGGGTCCCCCACACTAAAGGTGCTTTTGAATGAAGAAGAAAGCACAAATGCTGCATTGCACATGAAAGACAACCTCTAGCTTGCCTCTCAGTATATAAATTACCCAACTGAAAGTATGACTTTGCGCTGCTTGTGGTGCTCCAGTGTATTAGGACCTGAGCATCGTTTCCTCCCAGATGTTCTTCTCTGCCTAAGAATGTAAAACTAGATTCTGCAGATGTGTGTGCAGCATGAAGGCTGCCTAGGCTGCCTTACGGGCTCATCAGTCAAAACTACTTCATGTTGGTCCATCCCTATTCATTGAGCTCTCATTAATTGTTATGAAACTGTGGATTATGAAGCTAGTATTGTGTTCCCCCACCTTTTTAAAATATTACCTCCTTATACTTAAAGACATTTTTGTTAAATCCTACTGAGACACTTGTGAGACTTCATGATGGCCCAGCCAAGCCATCTTTATTCTGTCAGTATGTTCTCCATTCGTTTCAGTTCTCTTGATTAATTCTTCTGTTCTCTATTTAGACCTAACACCTCTCTCCATCTCCATCATCTCCATCTCCATCTATAGGGAGATGAGGGTGGGCAATGAATAGGACAGCACCAGGCAAACTTCACTGTGCTAAAACGCATGCATGCAACAGCAGCACCAAGCATGCACAAATATTATGACCCATGTAAGGCTCCGGCAAAGACAAGTTTTATTCTGAAAGTCTCCTGTGTGCATATCAAATTAATTCTGAGTGGAATCAAGATAGTCAACTAATCATTGTTTAGGAAAGCTGTCAAGGTTAGTGAGATGGGACTTACCTTTGCAGAAGCCATGTTATTCTGCTGCAACAGGGCTTGTCCCTCTGTGTGATTCTTACTGATCCTATCTTGAATAATGCCCTCAACCAATTTATCTGGAGCAGATATGCACCTGACAAGGTGTAATTTCTCAGATCCCTCTGGATCCCTTTTTAAAAATTGGCATCACATTGGCCATTCTCCAGTCCTCTGGTACAGAGGCTGATCTTAGGGACAATTCACATATTTGGATAAACATCAGCAATATTGAGTAATCTAAGCACTCAAGGATGGTGATTATCTGGATGCCGAGATTTATTTACATTCTGTTGTCAGTAAAGATAAGAATTTCATCTTTTGCCACTACTATCTCCCTTAATTCCTCATACTCCCTTCCTGAATTCCTAAGTTCAGAAATGGGTATCTGTCTACTATGAAAACAGAAAAGAATTCACTCAGCTTCTCTGCAACCTCCTCATCTTCCTTTAGTGCTCCTTAAACTTTCAGTATCATCCAAAGGTCCAACTGCCCCTCTAGCTGGTTTCTTTCTTCAGAATTTAAAGAATTCTTTATTGTTGACATTGTTGTTAGCAATAAGCTTCTCAATACTGTTTTTGATTCTCTTATTGTCTTTGTGGAAACTTTATTTTGTTTTCAGTATTAAGGTAAGACTTACATTTCCTGAAGGAAGACTTTTCCCCCTAATAGCTTCCTTACACTACTCATTAACCATGGACTTTGGACTGCCTTTCTTAACTTGTGGCAAACATACTATCTGGGCTTCTATTATTGTGGTTTTAAGTAATCTGCAAGCATTTTGAAGATTTTAACCCTCTTGACCTCCCCCTTTCAACTTCTTTTATACCTCTTCTGTCATTTTAGAGAAGCTTTTCAAGTCAAACACAATTGTGTTGAACCTCTTTAACTGTCTTCCACTTAGATATATAGTTCTATAGTCACTGTTTCCAACTGAGAAGTATTTGCATCCTGTACTAGGGAGATCCCATTTAGGATTGAATCCAGGGTTACCTCCTTTCTGGTCATTTTCATGACCAGCAGTTATAGGCCACAGCCCTGAACAATGTCAAGAAATCTCACCTCTTGGTCAGGACTGGAACATACCTTTTATCCAGCCAGTGTGCAGATAATTGAAGTCACTTATGATTACAGGACTGCTTTTTCGAGGCATCCTTGATTTCATTCTCCATGTCAAGATCACCCCGAGGATCTTCTTTGGGTGATAATAGCATATTCCTAGGACTAAATTAGTTTTGGAATGTTGCGCCACCACCCACAGTGCTTCTGCTGAGGAGTTTCTGTTTTTTAGCATATCAAATCTGTCGGATTCCATGCCTTCTTTAACTTTCAGAGAAACATTTCCTCCAGAATGCTTCTTCCTGTCCTTTCTGCACCCTTTATATCCAGAGATGACTGTGTCCCATTGGTTCTTCCATTCCACTAAGTTTCTTCAGTGCCCAATAATGTCTGTTTCATCCTTGCCTTTCCTTAATCTTGCTCTCTCTGTCTGACTAGACTATTTTTCCACAGTAGTCCAGTGCTTTCAAACATAGGATCTACTGACAGAGGGCAGATACCTAATTTTCTCATAGGAAAACAAGGTCAGCTCCTTTTAAAAAACTTGGCTCAGGTATATATAAAAATCTAAGCTGAAGCAAGAAAAGAGTTGTCTTTATTTATGATGATACCCATGTCCTATAATGTTCTTTGGTTCTGATTTAATGCAAGTGCCATTTTCAACTTTGACTTCCCAGTTATTGGCCATCAGTCATGAAAATGGATGTGTTCTGATCTGTTCTTTTCTCTACTGGGTCTGCAGATTCTAGCACTCTGTTTGACATAAATATATAAATAAATCACAGGGACTTTGAGGCCCACAATTTTTTCCCTCTGATTTCTAGTCCCCTTCAGAAAAGCCACAGGTGCAGTAGTTAAAGACAACCAGCCCCTTCATCCCAAAACTGTCTTTGAGGGTTGATTCTAGATTGTCCTTAAGTTGCGACTGAGTGATGACTTTTTGAAATCTGCAAGTTCTTTGAACCTTGAAGGGTGTTCTATTATCATAAGAAAAAATGAATGGAAAAACATAAAGGCAAATTCTAAAAAGGAGCTGCCCTACTGGTCTGCAGTGCCCTTGCTCAATTCCTTTAAAAATTAAAAGTAATTTTGTTGCTTTATGATTCAATGAATGACTTTGCTTTCTTGATCAAAGTCATGCATAGACTGGGTTAGGGCCCGTACACAGGAAACGTATTTCCCTGAGACTGAAAAAAACATTTTTCTATAGGAACTGAAGTAAAGACTGAATGCATGCTAATTGTCAGCCTATTGCTTATCATAGCAATTCATATCAGAAGTGAACCAAAATTATTCACAGATATTCATGGCCTTTTTCAGCATTATTGAAAAAAGCACCTCCTCTCAACTTCCTGTCATCCTTTACTACGTCTTCTCCTGAAAATGTCCACTTAGTTGCATACGATGTACTTTGTAAAGCATTTTGTATTTTGTTTGCTTTTGGAATGCTACAGAGTGAAATCTCTTTTTGTATGTGTGCTGGTCAGTACTATGTGAAAGAACAAAACAGGAATTAGGATGTTGGTTGAGGAAGCCAAGAAACTGAAGATGGCTCCAATAGGAGGTTTAGCAGAAGGTCTGAGGTTTTCAAGGGGTGCAGCAAGAGGTCAGAGGGAGGCATGTCCATGTAGTTCCAACCATTTCATCTGCTTTGCAGGCCTCTTTCATTCTGTCATCTACTCATGATGGGATGATATTTTGTATGACAATTCCCTTTGTTTGTAAAGGTACATTTGTACTAAAATGTATTTATGCAACTGTACATTTGCGTGCACAAACTCTGCCAAATTGTCCATAAGTCCACAGAAACATTGTGACATGGAAAAATCTGGTCCACTGTGGAATTCATCGATTGGCTTCATAGAAACTGGATCTGTTTTTAATTTGTGGTAGGTTTCTTTGACATCCTAATACGAGGAAGTGTTCAGGTAATAGGAATTTCAGGCAAATGTAAATAGGTGAGTCATTCTGATTGTTAAGAAATGGGACGGTACAGGTTATTTTTAAGATATAGAAGCTTGAGACAGAAGACAGAAATGGGGAGAAGGATAAGAAAGATCATGGTTGATGGGTTTGGCCTGGCATTGGTCAAGGACTAGTTGTGCAAAGCGGAGTTATGAACATGAAAATGGCATGTCTTGATGATTAATAAAATATAGGTAAGAAGACTCAAGGTTGCCACTGCTGAGTTGTAATGCATTGTTAGTATAAGAAGCCTATAAAATATACATATGGAATGGATACAGGAAATCTTTCTGTACTTTCCATGGCAGGTCCCTGCTGTGATTCTGCAATTTAAAAGTTCCCAAGAAGCCTCCTCAGCATGTCAGATTCAGAACGTAGATTTCTAGCTTTTCTGCCTTCCTACCCCTCCACCTTCTTTGTCGTCTCTTTATCATTCAATTAAAGCTCTTTTATGTGAGGGCACAACATGGTATGTGTTTGTGCCAGGGTGAGGCAGTACGTGCGTAGATGTTTCTCAACCATCTGATCTACTTATAAATAAAGAATGGTAAATGTAATTTTTACAAGCCTCGTTAATTAAAGCACAAGGAAAGCTGATATTAGGAAGTGGCAATATTAAAAGAGATAAATACATAATACATATAAAATCCTTGTGATTAAAAATGTAATAATGCCAAGACACTTTTTTGCCCTGAGTTGATAATTTCATGTAAATATTGGAACTGATGACTACGCACTCAAAAACGGGAACAACTGTAGGCCAGATCTTTATTGTAGCAAGAATATTTTCATCAGAAAACCCGAATGTCCTTTTGCTTGCAATATTCAAATTGCTACCTGCTATTCTAGGGCAGACTGCTGAACTTGCTGATAAATGCTACAGAATTCAGTGTTCGTGCTCCAAGATTTTCAAATTGCTGCAAGATAAAGCACTCATAAGTAGGGTATGCCCAGAAATGGCGTGCAAGCAGTTACACGCATGAAACACTTCTTGCTCTTTCTTAAGGTATGCTTCTGGATACCTATTGCAGCCAAATGCATACATGTGCACCAGTCAACACAAAAAACATCGGGGGTCTTTCTTTACATGCTGAATTTTAAAAAAAGCAAAAAAGCTGCTATGTATATATTTGAGATTCCCCCCTCCTTTTTACAAGGAACTTTGAATGGCTTACATGGTCAGTCTGCTTCTCTTTGTTTTATCTTCACAACAACCCTGTGAGGTAGGCTAATCTGACAGTGACAACCAATGGCATTGTGGCTAAGTGTGGACTAAACTGCCCAGACCCTGACCAGCTTTCTAACGGCTGCACCACACTGCTTCCCATGTTCAATGCAATGAAGTGTCTGTTACACTTTGTCTGGGAGCACTCAAAGCAGTAATGACCCATCGCTGTTTTGAACTTCTTGGCAATGGACATTTAAGGCAATGCCTCACATGGTCCCCTGTCTGGCATTTCACATTTGATGAGGTATTTAGGTATTTTGTGCATATATACGGGGACGACTTCTCCATACAGTATGATCTGTCCCCTGAGGTGAGCTTGGGGAGTCCTTCTTTGTACCTCAGCTCCGAGGTATACATAATAGCAGAGGTGCGAATCAACTTGGGCACTTGCTCTGGTTGACTCGTTTCTGCTCAGAATAACTTGGAATCCATCCAGTCTGACTTGACATCCGTCATTGATGTTACTTGTATGAGCTATCAAGTCATCGTCAATCTACGGTGACCCCCTGAATGAAAGCCCTTCAAAATGCCCTGTCCATGACCGCTCCCTTCAGCACGTCCAAGTTCAAGGCTGTGGCTTGCTTTATGGACTTGCTCCATCTCGTACCTGCTCATCCTCTTCTTCTCTCTTTGACTTTCCCTAACATGCTTGTTTTTCTCTTCCCTTCTCATGATGCTTCCAAAGTACGGCAGCCTCTGTTTTGCCATTTTTGTTTCTAGGGAAAGCACTGTCTTGATTTGCTCTAGGACCCACTTGTCTTCCTGTTGGTTCAGGGCATTAGCAAATCTCTCCCCTAGCACCATGTTTCAAATGCATCAACTTTCTTCCCATTAGATTTCTTCACTGTCCAGCTTTCACACCCACAGATTGTGACTGGAGATAGAAAGGTTTGGATACTTTTGAACTTGGTCTTCAGTAGAACGTTCTTACATTTGATCAATTTTTCTGGTTCCTTCATTGCTGCCTTTCCAAGTCTCAGTGTCTTTGAATTTCTCGCCTGCAGAATCCCTTTGAATTGATGACCAAACCAAGGTATATGAAAACATTCACAATTGTGATTTCTTCATTCTCTAATGAAGTTCTCTAATTCATCTGTAGTCTGGATTTTTGTTTCCTAAATATTCAGCTGCACTCCTGCTTTTGTATTTTCTTTTTTAAAAAATAATAAAATTATTAATTTTAATTTCAAATTATAACAACACCTAAAGCCCATCAAACAATTAAAAATAACAATTAACGCTGTGCACCCACTCCCCAGGAGACCAATTGTTGCCTCCATTTCATTTCATATAATATAACAATTAACAATATATAATATACTTCAGTTATACCCATATCCCTTCCAGAAATTCATACAATCATGATAAGGCTTACAATCTTTACCTTCTATCAATACTGAGTTTACAAAGTCTTCCCAAATTTCATTATATTTATTGCTTTTATTAATCCTTTTTAAATTTTTATTTCTGTTGTCAGTTTATCATTAACTACCATATTCCATATTTCATTATACCATTCATTCCTTTGGATAACCCAATTCTGTTTCCAATGTTTAACTATCACTAACCTGGCTGCCAGTATCAAGTTTAAAATCAATTCTTTCTTAACTTCATTTATATATTGTTTTTCAATCAAAAGCAATAACAAAATTCTTGGTGACATTTCTAAATTTATATCAAAAATTTCTCTAATTTCATTAAACACCATGATCCATATCTTTTGTATATTATCACAATCCCACCACATATGTTTGGAAGTTCCAATCCCTTTCCCACATCTCCAACATATATTAGAATATTTATCATCAATTTGGTTTAACTTGACGGGTGTTAAATACCATCTCCATATCACTTTATATCCATGTTCTTTAATTCTAACCAACATATTCTAATATACTCTTCTATTCCGAATATTCTTCCAATCCTTGTCTTTTATTTCACCTATGTCCATTTCCCAAATTTATCTGATCCCAAACTCTATTAATATTCTATAATTTTTAGCAATTCTTCCTTTACTTGTATGTTCTTCCTTAATCTCACATTCTTTCACAATCATTTCAAATTTTGTTAATTGTCTTTCTTTCTCTTTAAAGTTTTCCTCCATCTTTTCCATTTTTCTAATTGAATTAAATTTAACCAATTTAATTTGGCCTCTGCCAATATACTCCTTAATTGTGTTATATTTTTTATCTTATTTTTCAAATCTTCCCATTACATATATTGTTATTTTTAAATTTATTAATCCAATCCTTTGATTCTATTTTTAGGAATTTCTCCATTTCAACCACTGGTGTTAAAGGAGAAATTCCCAGAATTAACTGCTGTCTCCATTTCCCCCATACTTCTATCATATTTTTTAAAGAAGGGATTTTGAATTCTCTTAATAATCTTTTTATATCCTTTTTAAACCAGTAGGTGTCTCTAAATGATCACCTATTTCCCTTAATTCTTTTAATTCAATATTGCTCCATATTAGCTCTTTACTTTGGGCTACAATATCCGGAACTATCTTTAACTGATTTGCAACCCAATCCTTTTAACATCTGGAATACCCAGTCCTCACTTTTTTGTGATTCATACCATAGTACTTTACTTATTCTTGCTCTTTTCCTTCCATTACAATAAACCTCCAATAACTTCTGCATTTCCTTTAATTCTTGGTCATAAAACTTGATTGGAATCGTCAAAAACAGAAAATTAATCTTTGGCAGGATTTTCATTTTTGTTACTGCTATTCTTTCAAACCATGATAATTTTACCTTTTTCATATTTTCCTATTTATCTTTTATATTCTTCTTTAACTTTTCATAAGTTTTCTTGTTTAGTTCTTGACTAGTGTTTGGAATATCAATTCCTAAATATATAATACTATCTACTATTTTAATTTATAATTTTCTTTTAATATATCCAATTCTTCACTATTATGATTATATAACATCATTTCTGATTTTTCCCAATTTACTTGCAACCATGTTCTCCAAATTCCTTTAAATGTGAAAATATTCTCTCTATTGGATCTTGAAATGATAACAATGTATCATCTGCAAATAAATTAATTTTGATTTGCCGACATACTCCAATTCCTTCTATCTGTATATCATTTCTAATTGTATTTGCCAGTATTTCCATCATTAATGCAAATAATATTGGGGATAAAGGGCAACCCTGTCTCGTTCCTTGGCTTAGGGTTATTGTTTCTGTAATACCATCATTTATGATTATTTTTGCTGTATTTTCTGAATATTATTGATTTATTACTTTCTTAAACTTCTAAATCCCATCTTCTCTATTAAAATCTTCATTGTTGGCCATTCCATGCAATCAAAGGCTTTAAATATATCTAATGCTAATATACTTGCCTTTATGTTTCATTCTTTATATATTTATCTATAAATTTATTCAATCTATTTACCAATATTGCTGTAAAAATCTTAGCATCTTGATTAATAAGAGATATCGGTCTATAAGTTCCAGGGTTTGTTAGGTCTTTATTAGGTTTTGCTGTCAGTAGTATCATGGATTGTTCCCAAGAACTTGGAATTGTTTCCCCTTCCATTATTTGATTAAAGATCATTTTCATCTTAGGGACTAGTAATTTTTTAAAGTTTTTATAATATTCAACACCCAATCCATCAGATCCTGGTGCTTTATCTATTTTCAATTTATTAATAATTTCCAATATCTCTTCTTCTTCTATTTGAGTTTCCGTAACTTTATTAATAAGTTCCTTTAGTCGCTTCTCAAATTTTACAACTTAAATTATTTTCTCTCTCTCTCTCTCTCTCTCTCTCTCTCTCTCTATATATATATATATATATATATGTGTGTGTGTGTGTGTGTGTGACTTTCTTTCCAATCTATTTCATTTCCCATATATAATTTTCCAAAGAACCTTTGAAAAATTAAAAGTTTCTCTTTCATCTTACTACATCTTTCCCCTTTTTTGTTCTTTATTACTCCAAATAAACTTTTTGCCTTTTTAACTTGTGTGGTTCTGGCCAGCATTTTGGAATTTTTATTTCTACTTCCATTAAATTCTCTTTTCAAATAAATTAAAAATTTTTGAACTTGTTCTAGTTAAATATTTTGTAATTTTTCTTTTAGCTGTTAATTCTAACATGATTTTGTTTTCTCTGCTTTTATATACTTTTATATACTTGTTCTCTAATTCTTTAATTTCCTCTTCTTTGTTATATGTTGCTCTTTTTCTTTTTATATTATATGAATATTTTATTCCTAACCCTCTTACCACTGCTTTGATTGTATCCCATATTACTCTTATATTACTACCTCCTTTTTCATTTATTTCCCATATATCTTTTAATTCTTTTTCCATTTTTTCTAAGATCTTCTCATTTTTAAAAATCCTTAAATCTATTCTCCACCTGTTTACCTGTTTATAATCACAATGTTTTTCCATTTCCATTGTTATCATTGAATGATCTGATATTTTAATTACTTTTATATCCATATTTACTATCTTAGACAATATTTCTGGTGTTACAAATATATAATCTATTCTTGTAAAATTTTTATGTGGTTTTGTATAAAATGTATAACTTTCTGACTACCATGTGATTCTCTCCAGACATCTTTTAATCTATTTTTATTAATAAATCTATTTAAATCTGTGTTATTATATTTTATATCTACCTTTGATTGGTTGAATTTATTTTTTCCTTTATCTTTAACCATATAATAATCACCTGCCATTATCACGTATCTTCTTTTTATTTCTTCTATTTCTTTATACACCTTATTATAAAACTCTCTTTGATTAATATTAGGTGCATATAATTGAGCTAAAGTCACCTCTTGTCCATAGATCAAACCTTGTATTATAAGAAACCTCCCTGTATGATCTCTTTTTATAATTTTTATTTTAATTCACATCTTTTAGCTACAGTAAGTGCTTACCCCTCTTGCTTTTGATGTACCATATGCTTTTTCATATACATCTACCCAATATAATTTTAATTCATTAACCCCATCTTTCTTTTGATGTGTTTCTTGTAAAAATATAATACCTGCTTTTTCCATATAAATAGATTTTTCAATTCTAGCTCATTTATGTTTTTCACCCAAGACGTTTAAATTCCAAGACACTATCTTCAATGTTTTTCCCATTTTTTTCGATAACATCAAATATACTTTTTGTTCTCCATATGTGACTAAATAAACATTCCAACAAAAACTTAACAAAAACACAATTATACTTACCCCATACTAATTCCTTTCCCCCACCATATTCCCCACCACATTCATATATAAGAAACCCCCTACCCATCCTCTACAGATCTTCTCCTATCTGCAGCTTCAGCCTTCTGGGGTGTGTGGGGGACGAACCACCCCTATATGGACCCCAGACACTCACTCCACCCTTTCCAACCTTCTGTACCCTTTTATTCTATACCCAAATTTCTATTATATTTCTCACTTATCAATACATATTATTTAAGAAAAATTCAATAATAACTACAAAACTACAAAAAAACCCCAATATATTTTCTATTTCCATTACATGTAGATTTTCTTGTCTCCTCTCACTTCCTTCTTCTGTCTCTCCTCTTCTTTCTGTTTCTACAGAGAGCCAGAACCTCCTGCTGCTATATCCAACTTCTCTTCTGACCTGTCTTCTCTCTTCTTCTTTATCAATCTTCTTGAGATTATAGGCATATCCATTAATTTCTGCATTTGTAGTGCACATTCATCATCTTTGATGATTCCAAGCTCCTTTAGTAGCTTCAGCGCTTCCTCCTTTGTATCAACTCTGTAATATCTTCCATTATATGAAAACTTCAAAAAGATCGGAAACTCCCAGCTATATTTAATGGAATTCTTCTTTAATATTTGGCAAATTTGCAACATATCTCTCCTTTCTTGCAAAGTCTCATTACATAAATCAGGAAAAACTTGAATCTGGTAACCTTCGAACATAATTGATGTCATATTCCATAATTTCTGCATCAGTTGTTCTTTTTTAGCATATGATCAGAATCAAACCACAATATCTCCCAGCATTTTTCTTCCAGCTCTTCTTGGGCCAACTCTATGTATTGCATCATTATAATATCTTGTAAAAGAGACATCTGGAAGGATAGATTTAGCCCAGTCCAATACTGATTGAATCAATTTATCTTCATTCTCTTTCCCATCATCTGGATATCCTTCAAAGCATAAATTTAATCTTTGTTTTCTATCCTGAATCTCAATCACACTTTTGGAGACCTGGTCTATCTTACTCATCTTATTTTTTTAAACTTTTGGTCATGTTCTCCCATCTGAATTTTCACTTTTGTAATTATTTGTTTATTCTCTTGAGTTTGTTCAGTTAAGTCTTTTATTCTTCCATCCATGCTATCTGTTTTAACATTTAATTTCTTTATATCCTCTTTGACATCTTTCACATCTGTCCTCATTTCTCTAAATTCCTGTAAAAATATATCAAACTTCTCTGGTTGTGTTGATGATTGAGGTTCTGATGAGGTCAGTGATTTTTCCAGTGATAATCTTTTTTTCCCATTCATTTCACAGCTTTTCTCTACTCTTTTCAGATGCAAATCTGATGGATGAAGTTTATGAGAAAGCCCCTGCTTCACTTTACCTCTTTTCCAAATGCATTCTGCATTCTTACTACGTTTTGACATCAGCTACCAGAAAAAATCTTAAATCCATAATAATTACTTTTTCACAGTCCACAGTTGTTATTTGGCATTCAGTTAGTAGGAGAGAACTTTAAATTTATGGTAATGACTTATTTGCAGAGCACAATTGCAATTTAGCTTTCAATCCACAGACTGATCTCTTAGTTTTATTATAATCACTCAATTATTATCAACAACTGCAATTTAACATCCAACCAGCAGAAGGAGCTCGGTGGTTGCTATTAGCAAGAATACAGTCTGTATGTCACTTCTGCTTCTTTACTATCCTTTTGTTTCATTATTTCTTATCTTCGTAACAACAATATATCACAAAGAAGTCAATCCTGGGACATTAACTTTATTATGAATTCCTCACAGCTCTGTCCAAATATTTTCCTATATTTTCTTTTTTGGCACCTTCTCGGCTATCCAGCTGCTTGGAGGGAAAAGGAAAGTCTTGACTGATATTTATCTGTTAATATCTTTGCAAATTAGAGCTTTTAAAACTCTATTTTAGTTCTTCTCTTATCAGCCATTGAAAACCAACTCCCACCTTTTCTCCCCCCCCCCCTTCAAGCTACTTTTAAGTTTTTATAATGAACAGCCGAGATGCAGGCTCACTCTGGACAAATTTCAGCAGTTTCAGCTTGCAAGAACAGGCTCTTTGCAGATCTCACAGCCAACGTCTGCATTTCAAATCTTCCCAGGAGAGAGACAAAAGAATTAACTTACATTTCATGCATTTTTCAGTATTTCTTGATCTTAACTTGAGTATATTTTAAGCATATTTTTTCTGATGGTCAGGAGGAGTAAGAATTCAACATCCGGGTCCATCTGAGCTAGCTCTTCCACAATCTTTTTACTTTTTCAAGACTCATTTCATGTCATTGCTGCTTTCTGCCAGTAGTAGTATTGCCATTGTGTTTTCTATCAATTTTCACTCCTTCCTCTGATCTTTATTCAGTTTTCCTTATGATATGTTTTGCATGCAGAATGAACAGATAGGGAGATAAAATACATCCTTGTCTGACACCTTTACCTATGGGAAACCATTGTGTTTCTCTACCTTCTGTCCTACTTATAGCATCTATTCCATGATTCAGGTCATGCATCAGGACAATCAAGTGCTGAGGCACCCATTTCTTTCAGGACCATGCATAGCTTCTTGTGATCCACACAGTCAAAGGCTTTGTTGTAGTCTATAAAGCACAGACTGATCTTTTTCTGAAATTCTTTGGTGGACTCCAGTAGCCAATGTACATTTGCAATATGATCCAATTTGCAATATGATTTTTAGAGTCCAGCTTGGATATCTTGCAGTTTTCACTCCATATATTGGTATCCTATCTACTCCAGATTTTTTTATTATTTACAAGTGCTTTCAGAGCAGCTTGCTTGCTTTCCTTCCTTCCTTCCTTCCTTCCTTCCTTCCTTCTTATTTATTGCATTTGTTGCATTTGTATGCCACCCTATAGGCAGAGGCTCTCTGGACTGCTCACAACAAAATAAAAAAATACAGATAAAAATAAATAACAATAAATAAACTCATAAAACATAATAGAATAAAAGTACAGATAAATACAACCATATAAACACAACAGGAGGAAATAGACACAGTATAACTAATAAAACAACAAACCAGCAGCAAACAAATAGTCCAATCTAAAAACAGATGTTAAATAAAAGTCTAAACTTGGCACTGAAAGGGAATTCCAAAGGTGGGTTGCAATAACAGAAATGGCTCTTTCCCTTGCCAATTCCCCGTTCATCTCATTTGGGGGTTCAGGAAGGAGGGCCTCCATTGATAACCTGAGTGGTCTGGTAGGGAAGTATGGAAACAGGAGTTCCTTTAGATATCCTGGTCCCAAGCCATTACAGGCTTTATCTGTTATCATCTTTACAGAATTCCAGTTTGAAGAAGTCTGTCACCCTATCATCTCTTTACAGTTATTTTGCATATTCTTATCAATTTTCCCTTGAATAATTACATAAAAGTTCTTATTTCTTCTTTTTCAGCATCTGTTGCTGGAGTGTGGACTTGAACGATGCTTATATTGATAGGTTTTCCATTAATTCTGGTTGATATAATTCAGTCAGATTTTGCATTATAGCCTCTTATTGCCTGTGCTAGGTCCTGCCTCACTATTAGAGCTGCTTCATTTTTTCTGAGTTCATCATTTCTGGAGTGAAAGACTTTGTGTTTGTCTGATTGGAAATGCCCTGTTCCAGTCCACTTTAGTTCACTCACACCAAGTACTGCAATGTTCATGCTTTCCATTCCTTGCCTCAAGATTTCCAGTTTTCCTTGATTCATGCTTCTCCTTCCATGTCTCAGTGGTGTTTTGTGCAGCATCAGACTTTCTTTTCACTTCTGTGCATGACAGCCACTAGACTTACTTTTGGTTTTGATCTAGTAGCATTAGTGACAGTGCCACTTTTATGTATTTATTTATTTATAAAATTTGTATGCTGTCCAATTATTTTATTGGTCCTTTGCCCTTCCCCAGTAGCTCCTAAAGTGCCTTTCATTCTGGGGGGTCTCATCTTCTGGTCCTTTGTTTCATTCCAGATTTCATCATAGTGTTTTTGAGGAGAAAAAAATCAGAAGTGGATTATCACCTCCTTTGACTGTGCACTACTAACCAAAGTTAGACTGAGCATTACTGCTATTGTCTGCAAAAGATACTCCACCTGTGTCACCTTCAGCTACAACTGCTGCCCAGTAGCTGCCCTTCAGAAATTTCTCCAGCTCCATTGCCATTAAGGAGAGCCATTCTTCTTTTGCTAATGTGACCATTACTCCTGAAGAGGGTGGATACATCTTAGTCTGGTGTTTCAGCCTTGACCATTCTATCATGAGTGACCTTGCTAGGAGAACTCCCTAGTAACACTATTCTGCCCTCCTGATGGCATTGCTCTCAGCTTCTTGAACACTTTCAGACACCCTCACCATGTTAAGGTGCACACCCAAGAGTGGGTTGAGATCCTTAGGGGAAGAAAAAAATGGTGCAGGGTGTTTGGTGCTACGTTCATATATATATATATATATATATATATATATATATATATATATATCAGAATTTCTCAAGCAGGATGGGTGCAAGACCTCCATCTGTCCAAGCTCCTTGCATGCAGATATGCCACATTTGGTACAGGAGGTAGCACATAGTCAGCATGGTTGGTAGTCTCCTCCATGAATTTGCCCCATCCCCTTTTAAAGCCATCCAAATTGGGTGCCATCGCAACTTCCTGTGGGACTGAATTTCATAGTTGCATAGTCTGAAATTGTCTTTCCATTTATCTGTCCTAAACCATCCACCAATCATCTTCATGGGATGAGCCTGAGTTCAAGTGCTATGGGAGAAGGAGCAAAATGTTCCCCTCCCCATTTTCTCTGCACCATGAATCATTTTAAACGTCTCTGTCATGTCTCCCCTTATCTGTTTTTTTCCTAAGCTAAACAGCTGTGCTTGTTATAGTTGCTCCAGTCCTCTAATTTTAATTACCATTTTCAGTGATGTCATTCAGATGAGACAACCCGAACTGAACACATTATTCCAAGTGTGGTCATGTCGAGGATTTGTACAAGGGGAGTGAGCTCTTGACAGTTCTATTTTCTGTTCTACCATGTAATTTCCCCTTTTCACAGTGGTTGCATACTGGGCCAACTTTTTCATTGAGCTGTCCACGACTGCCTCAGATTCCTACTAAGTCATTGCTACCTCCAATCCCATCAGCATATCCTTGAAGTTGGGATTTTTTTTTTCGCCCCACTTTGCATTAATTACATTTGCTTACCCTCGCAACTACAATTGCCATTTGGATGCTCATTGCTCCAGCTCGGTGAGCTCCCTTCAGAATTCCTCACAATATCTTATCATTTTGACCATCCTAAAAAGTTTGATGTCATCAGCAAACTTGCCCACTTCACTACTTACTCCTAATTCCAGATCATTTGTGAACTGGTTGAAAAGCATTGGTCCTAATACACAGTCTGGAGGGAATGCAGTGGTCGCATCACTCCATTGCAAGAAGTTGCCATTTAATTCCAACCTCTGTCTTCTGTTCTTTAACCTATTTGTAATCCATAAAAGGACCCTGTTTTTTTTCCATGACTGCTTCGTTTGCTCAAGAGCCTTTGGCAAGGAACTTTGTCAAAAGCCTTTAGAAGTCCAGGTAAACAATTTCTACCAGATTGCCCCTGTCTACATGCTTGCTGACATTCAATAAGAACTAGATTAGTGAGATAAGTCTTCCCCTTGCTGATTCTCTCCCCGCCCCCAGCAGGGCTTGTCCCTCTGTGGATTTACTGATTCTATCTTTAATAATGTTTTCAAACAGTTTACTCCAAACAGATGCAGGAACTGCCAATCATGTTTTTAAGTCTTGGCTGACTTGGATGAAAATGGCAGGGTCATGGGATGCTTCCGAGGGAATCTGTTACAAAAATTTTGTTTGTTGCCTGGGAGGACTGATCCTCACTCCAAATTGTCTCAGGAGGGACACTAAAGATGGACACCAAATGGCTCTTGGGCCAAGAGTCTCTTATTCAAAACCATCTGCAGTGGAGAAGAAGCCTTGGCTGAAGCCACAAAGAAGCTCCACACAGCCATCCATTGTTCACAGTTATGCCTTTTGTCTCTAAGGGGGGATACAGTTCTAAATAGCCAATCAGCAAGCTACACATTCTACCATCTACTTACATTACCTAATCATAATATGACCTTGGTGTGTGCCTGATATGACATCCCAGAGTGTGGGTGTGTTCCAACTTCTGCAATGGCTAACTGAATGTGTTTCTCTAGCCTACAATTTTTCTTGTACAACGTACATCTTTGGTGCAACAAATCTAGCCTACAAAATTTCGAAATGACAGATGTAGTACTTTTTATAGTAGTTCCTCCCCATGTTGCTTGTGAATCAGTGATCTAAAAATAAGTAGAATGGATACAAGAACTAGGAAGTTAGGATGACTGAATCCTACTGAGGGCTATTTCCATAGTGAATCCTGGAGGCATTGGAATGTTCATCTCATGTTCTCATCCTTGCTCTGTTCCAGAGTACAGTGTTGGAGCACCTGGTAAGGCATGCCCTAGGACAGGGGTCGGCAATCTTTAACACTCAAAGAGCCATTTGGACCCATTTCCCACACAAAAGAAAACACCGGGAGCCGCAAAACCCTCTTGACATCTAAAATGAAGATAATACTGCACATATCGTTTTTTACCTTAATATCTTCATTATAATTTAGCTGCAGCTCTTGCTCAGTCACTAAAAACTGTTATTTTTAATCTTACATAGTAAACTAGTAGGATTCCTTTCATATCTTTTGAATATGAGAACAGCTTTCTGAAGAATCAGTGTCGGTGCTAAAGGGCTGCATGCATTAAACAGCAAACCCCATAAGTTCGTCAGCAGTAAAAGCAAATGAATCTACCCACGTATCATTAAACGTTTGGTTTTCTTCAGAAACTTTTCTTTTCTTTGATTTATCCATGGTTGGCCTATGGTGAGGGGAGAAGCTCAGTAAATCAGTGCAGATCCACAGATCAGCAGCTGTGCCGGAGATATAGGTGTGTTTAGTGACTGATTAGCAGATAAACAGTCAAGTGCTGTGAATTGTGGCAGGTCCCAAGCGCAGCTTTTAACATTCAGATGAAGGAGATTACATTGGGACAAAGAGAATCTTTTCAGCAGTGTTTCATGTAACATGAGAGCCTGCAGGAAGCTTGTTTAGCAGAGGAATGTAGCGATTTGCTTAACTAGTTGATTTTCTTAACTAGCTAGGACTGCGTTCCTGAGTGGAGCTTCAAGCAGATCAGTGGCTGTGCCGGTGCATGTTTTGAGCGACGGAGCCACAGCAGAGAGGTTCAAGAGCCACGTGCGGCTCTGGAGCTGTGGGTTGCCGACCCCTGCCCTAGGATTAAAAGGTTGAGTTGTCAGTCAATCATCCACTCCTTCACCACTTCTGCTGCTCATAATCACAGCATTTAGACAAACAAAATTTAAGATAATGGAGACAGCATGAGTGCTATCCAACTGCGGCTTGTTGCTAGCAGACGCCCATGCTTTTGCTAGGGGAAGCTAGTGTCAACATGGCAGATCAACATGGGCAGATCTGACCACGGGACAAGAGGTTTATCACGGTTAGTAAGCCAGGCCTTTTAGTTGCAGGCCATATTTTTAAGTTTACATCCAGCTGCTCATCTACACATGAAATATATAACATAAAGGAGCAAAAATCCCTCAAGCTGTTTGTGAGTTTCCTCAGGAAGTGAGCTCCATAGCTTAGGCTTCTCTTCTGCCTTCTACTCAAGACACACAAACACCCCTTTGTGTGGACCCTGGAAAGGTTTTGTCATATGTTGAGTATCCTGAGATGGTACAAACGAGAGGCGAAAATAAACATGTGATTGTCATTTCTGCAACAATCCTGAGTCTTACCATAATATTTAGTTCTGAACTAAGACCTTAAAAATGATACTGTTTCCCAGAAAATGAGATCTGAAAATGGCTAGGATGGTTTTACTCCTGAAAAATAGAATGTACAACTTGTTGCTCTTCAGCTGTTTCGGCCTGTTCCAAAGCCTATAGGGTACAAGGCTGGCCTATACACCAGTCCCAGCCAGCGTAGCCAGTGTTGAATGATGATGGGATGAGAGTTGTAAGCCAAAGCATCTGGAGGACCCTAAGTTGCTCATGTCTTCTGCGGCTGTCCCAACGTGCCTTTGTAAGGGGATGATTGTCAAAGTCCAGCTTCCTTGATGAGCCCTACTCAGGTATTACCCTCTCACACAGTCAGCAGCATGTGAGGAGAGATCAGGGCTGCACCTGAGGAGCCCTTGCCTGGCGTCATGTCCCCACCATCTGTGGCCCATGATGGGGCCTCTATCACAGAGGCAGCCTACTGACAGCCATCTACAGAGATATCCTGTGAGTGGCTGTGGGAGCAGAGCTGGTAGGGCCACGATGGCATGGGTTAGCCCAGTGCGAATGTCCTCCTTCAGCTTGTTCTGCATGCTATTTCAGCCACATCAGGGGATAACAGCCCAGTGGGACTATTATGTCTGCTGGCATACCACAGCTAGGATGGGTGCCGTTTGAAATGCTTTGAACATCGGTTTCTTTGGTGCCTGATTCCCATGTGCATTTTGATCATGCTCATTCTGGGTAAGAGGGATAATTGCAGAAAACGAGACGTGATCAAACCAGAAATGTGTGCAAATTTCCCCAAACCGTGCACAAGTCCTCCCCAGACTAAAGCAGGACTCATTCACTCTAAAGGGAGAATTTGGAAAATGGGGAAATTTATGCAAATATGAACTAGGAGAATTGCACAAATCAAATGCACATCCATCGCTATCCATTTGTGAGCATTTTCTAGGGACACATCCTTATGCTCACAATCACATTTGAGGTTTCAATTAAAGCATGCTCACCTGTTTTGTAACCAGAAACACAATTTCCATGCATCCCAAATCATGAATGAAACACTTCGGCAAGCAGGAGAACAAGTGGCACAAAACATCCAAGGGACAGAAGCACGTGCTTTTTTCAGAACACAGGCTAAAGAATTTAGTTGTTCACCTACTTTCTGCTGAAACACAATGCAATAAATTATTTGGATTTAAGGCACTGAGGAGGTGATAAAGAGATCATCTAAGATATTAATGATATTTTTTAAACTGCCAATAAAAATTTAATTATGTTGAAGGCCAAGTATTTAAAAGCCAGATTTAAAAAATGGAGCTCTTTCATAAATTTAACGAGTCAGATATTGATATGATTTATAATATATGCTGCCGAGGCAGAGGGTGTTAACTGTACGGGTATAAGGAAAAATTGAGTTAACAATAGAAAAAGATCATGAGGTTCATGGAATTGGAGAAGACATTAAGTATCACTTCAACTCTGGACACTGAACGACTGTGTTTATATAACAATCTAAACCAAATCTCTTTATTTTCATGGACATTTCTTTAGTAAGAATGGACCCAGTCCCAGTGTATAGAATTAACACTATCAGTAGCTAACCATAATACTTGACTATTAACCTTAGCAGCAATGCTTCTTTTCAGCTGTGGGACTTCAGACTATTTTTTTCCAATGCTGAGCCAGAACATATTAGTTCAGTGAAGAGTTTCGGTTTGAAGTTGAGGTCCTCTAAACTTCCCCTCCCATGGTTTATATTTTTGGGACCAGCAGCTGTGTGTTTCATTATCAAAGTGACAGTAGCAATACCAGAAGTCCCAACAGCTGGTGGCCACCATCCTCCCCCTCTCCAGAATTCTCCTAAAGTAGTGGCTTGGAGCCCTTCAGATGTTTTGGCTTGCAACTTGCACTAGCACTAATCAGTAAGGTGTTGTGGTCAGGCATCATGGCAATTGTAGGCTGAAACATCTGGAGAGTTGCAAGTTGTCTTCACCACTGATGATCATGCCACAAAAGCTTCCCCTGTTGATATCTGCAGAGCAAGATCTTCTTCAGGGTAGAGCAGAGGACATTGGGTCAGAAAGCCAAAGCAGAGGCCTTAGAGGAAGTTGTGGATACCATTCTCAGAGCAGTATAAGAACCTTGGCAACAGTGATCAGAGGAAAGCACTGTCCAGTGTCTGCCATTCTTGTGTCCTCCAGATCTACAACTTCCATCAGGCTGGATGGAATGGAAGTCCAAAACATCCAGAGGGCATCAGGTTGGGGAAGACTGATTTGGATCAAGTAGGGATGTGTGGGATTGGGAGTTCCCATTTTGAAGTAGCCAAATAATTATCTGTTGTAGGCTTGTAGCTATTCTCTATTTTCTGTCTGATTGATCCTCTTAAATCAGCAGCTAGTCAAACAGCATAGAATGTCCCATAAGTTACCCTCAGAACTTCATTCACTCAAACACACACAGCCAATATCATAGTTAATGGCAAGTCGATCCTTCTCCAGGTATGCTAAACTAAACAATATGCTTGATGGCAGGGGGCTTGATGCAAAAGAGGACAGGGCTGCTGCACCAGTAATGCTTGTGTGGAAGAAGGAATGTCAGCAACAGTGACTCCTGATGCCACAAGCTCTTCTGCACAGCTCTTCAAGGTACCCTGCAAAATTGGCAGTTTCCTTTCTCAATGATCTGCAGCAAAGGATTTGCATTTTTTCAGAGCAGCCACTTGCTAGGTCAGTGCTGCCATTAGCCACGTACCACAAACCTCCAAGACCCTTTTCCTGGTCAGTCACCAACAGCTCGATCCCCATCAGTGCATCTGGAAATTTAGGAATAGTGCAGCTGCCACTGTCCCAGTGTGCCATCTCCTAGTGGGGAAAAGTTCGGGCAAATCAGGCTGGGTGTGTGGGAGCAAACTGGCAGTTCTATCTGGCCTTCTCTGGTTGTGCTTGCTTCCTGCTCCCTGGCTTTCCTCACTATCATCCAGGCACAGGTGCAGTCTACCGTGCAAGAAATTTTACAGGGTGGGAGCTGCTTATCTTCATCACTAATTTTTTATTCCTTTCATTTAGATCCTGGGTTACCCAGCCAAGGTTGCGGCTTGCAGGCAAAGCTCAGACATAGGTGCAACAGCTCCTTGAGCCATTGCTGGCACTTGAAGCTTGGGGACATTGGTGGCTCAGGGCACCTTGGTGGCCCAGTTACAGCCCTATCTGGACAGGGATAGCCTGGCTTCAGTTCCCTACACTCTGGCCATCTCCAAACCAGATTATTGCCATTCACTCTACATGTGGCTGCCCTTGAAGGTGATTCAGAAGCTGGGGCTGGTGCAGAATGTGGCAGCCAGACTGATATCCAGGATCCACCAGTCTGGACATGAAAGATTGGTTTGTCCCACTTGCCCTGGCTGCCTGTATGCTTCCAGTGTCAATGCAAGGTGCTGGTTTTAACCTATAAAGCCTTGCACGGCTTAGGACCACCACAACTGCCTCTCCCAACTGCGGCCCATCCAGACACTACACAGCCTCTGGGGCCTTCTTCTGAGTGCCGGCTCAGAGAGAAGTTAGAAAAGCGGCAACAAGGGAAAGGGCTTTCTTGGTGGCGGCCCCCCATTTCTGGAATGACTTCTTCACTGTGGTATGGCTGGTGCAGAATCTGTCATCTTTTCAGAGTCGGGTTAAGATGGACCTCTTCTCAGAATTTTTTAAAGACTTATTCGGCCACCCAAGGGCTGGAAGAGATCATCAGATATTTCAAAGAGTTGCTCTTTTTGCTATTCTTCACTTTTGCCTATTTTTGTAATCTGTTTTTAGCTGTCTTGATTTTTTTTTCTGATTTTACACTATTTTCCTTTATTTTTATCAACTATTTTTATGGACTATGTAAACTGCCCAGAGATCTTCAGCTGTGGCACGGTATGAAAATTGAATAAATAAATTTCACAGTGGTGTCTAACTTCTGAACACCGCTTCTCCTTTTGTGGGGACATGAGGTAACATTGCAGTCTTTCACTGTTTCACGAATGGGGCTTTTCTTCAAGTAGATTTATGTAATTGCAGTCATTTGTGTATTCTGAGCATCTGCACACTAAATTAAACCTGTGATGTGGAGTCAATGTGCTCTAAAATACAAGCATCCACAAATTACTACTATTAGGAGTTTGCACATTTTTTTCTTCTTTCCAAAAACTTAAATGGGCAGCCATGCAAAGTCAATCAGGCAGTGCAGCTCCCAAGGAGGAAAGCCAGATGTGTGATGTGGCATGAGTGCAAAGCATGCCTGAAAGCTGGAGGTCAGAGAGTTGCCTGTGAATTCTCAGGCAGCCCTAAATAAATTGCAAGCAAAACAATGCCATCTTAATGAGTGGCTGAATATCAACTCAGTCATCAGCTAATGAATAGGCACAAGACATTGGAATGCCTTTTACCAGGAACTGTCTGTTGGGAAAGAAAAGAAAAAGAAATTGGAAGTAGAAATTCAAGTAGCAGCAAAATAGCCCTGAAAGGAATGTTATTAATCAGTTGTGCAACGCCCACCAAGTGCAAGGTATGTATATAGTCCAGCTGGGCTGGTATTACACAGCATGGTATCCATATAGCCACTCTCACTTCTTTGCTTCAAGGCCTCTTAAACATGACAATATTTGCCCAGTTCTTTAGTGTGAGAGGCAACGGTTGCCAGGTAAACAGGTCATGGCCCCTCATGAGACAAAGACACTGATGGCAGCCAGATCCTCAAAGCAGAGATATTCTATGAGCTCTCCATTAGAAGTGGGGAACATTTTCAAGGATTTTCTCTTATACCAAAGATTCAGGATTTCCAGTATTTGAGACTAGAGATATATGAAGAAGCTGTTTTGTGGGTAGGAATCCATTGGATCCCCTGGACTTGGCTCTCTGGACTCTGGTCCATGTTGATGCAGCTGTGAGTCTTTGAGTTCCTGGGGAACAGGCCCAGTGCTTATGGGGCTCTCCCCGTGAATTGAGCCCCATGCAAACACTGCATAAGTGGGATCCCTTTTCTATGCTGTGTGAAGCTGCCTTTGTTTGGCTTCCTATGGTGTGGAGGAAGGTCTCTGCTTGTGCATGGGAGATATTCCCTGAAGGCTAGAAGGACAGATCCCACAGAGCTTCAGTGCATCATTATTTGTTGTGCATGTGTATTCTGTCAGATCACAGACATGCGCATGTATCTGTCTTGGTGCTTCAGATTCTCACAATAAGATGTGTGCACGGGAGGCTTCCTATCCTGCCATGCCCAGACTTCAACCATGAGATGGTTCCAGCCCCAGCTGTAGCTCAAGGTCTTGAGACTCTACAAAGTTTAGCTAGAGGAGGAACTAGCCCAAGGGCAGGGCCCAGCCAACTAGTCCGTGGCAATGAGGAAGAGCTGCAGTCTCCTGTGGGAAATGGGGAGTTATCAGATGGGAACTTCTGCCTCCTGATAAGCTAGACTCATCAGAGAGCGGTCCAACTGGGGACACAGTGTGGGGAGCGACAATGCACCCCCCCTTTTCACAGCATCCCTCCCCTGAGAGAGAGATGCAGAAGGATTCATAAAGAGAGTTCTGGGTAAAGAATGTCAGAGAGGGTCCAACAGTTCGCTTTGTGTATGCTCAGAGACTTTTAGTAAAGAAATGCTCTTGAGATTGACTTTGCTTGGAGAGAGAAGTACAGCTCACTGCAATATTTCTGGCATAACCTGCCTTCTCTTTACCTTCCTCATAGCCATAATTCTGCTGGCACCTCTCTTAATTTGGAAAAATTGTTCAAGTGGTAAAGACACATGAAAACCAAGTATTTGGGATATTATCTGTTTTGGTGGGGTAAAGGAGTCACATTGTACCCATTATCGGTGGCGAAAAGGGCTGTGATTTTGATCCTATAGCATCTTTCCTGCCCATATCTTCAGAGTACTGCTTATATGGATGGGCAGGAAATTCATTTGATTCTCATTTCAGTGTGAATTCACCAAATCGTGATTTCCTGAATCTGAATGAAATTCGGAATGTAGTTTGCCATATGGGAACAAGATGCATTCATGTGAAACTATGCATGGGGAAAAAAGTGTATGTTACAAAAGCACACGCCAAAACGTATCTTAAAAATCACGATCACATTACATTTGCGTGCATTGTGCTTTTAATTTTTTGTTTCATTCTCTTGGAGGCTCAAGTAAAAGCACAATAACTTTGTAAGCCACCCAGGGAACCTTCTGGCTATTGGGTGGCATAAAAATGAAATAAATAAACAAATGCAATAAATAAATAATCCAGCTGCTTAAGGTACAATCCTGTTCATGATTAGACAGGAGAAACCCTCTTAGGACTCTTAGCATTCTCCAGGCAGCCATGCTGGATAGGGTATGCCAGAATAAATAAATAAATAAATAAATAAATAAATAAATAAATAAATAAATGTTATTTATTTTATTTTAAATATTTTGGCTTTTTAACTCTCCTTACCTCCCAGGAACATCCCATTATGTTTTCACAGAGTTTAGGCTGTGAAATGACAGTTCGCAATTTGGGTCCGATTTTCAGTCTACAGTACCGCACTGGTGCTTGCTTAACTTTCTAATTTCTTCTTATTGTATGAAACATCATTCAAAAAAGAGAGAAAAAAACTGATGTAGCAATTAGAGACTTCTTAATGTGCAGCATTATTGGCTATGTAGAGTCTCAAACTCACAGTTAATCTAATTTGTATTAAAGTGTATAATTTATTTTTCTAATAAATATCCTCTACATTAATACACTTGGCATTTTATAATCGTACCTAATTGTACCTACCTTTTACAAAGTGTAGCTTAATTAATCAAGGCTTCATATTTCTTCTCGTTCATACTGCCCTATTTGTCACCTCTTTGGTTTCGAGTATAATTGTTATAATTATTTACACTTTTAATTAGCTTTGAATCATAACCCCACACAGCTTCTTCATTCTTTGCTGGATGGATTAATGCACTGTACATGCATTTTATAGATCATGGCAACTGAGATCTATTGCATTTTTGTCTCGATGGTTACGTCCATTATCTTTTGAAACATTAGCACTCACAGCCAATGGCAGGATTGATAGAGACACCTGGTTGGATCTGACTTATTATATTTGTATGCCCCCCCATAGTCCACAGTGGTTTACAATAACACAGAAATAATGCAATTCAGTACAAATGCAATACAAATGCAATAATACAATCAGAGCAATACAAAATACAACATTAACTACAGAAGCAAGGCAAAAATCAAAACAGAAATAATACAGTTTTAAAATACACAAAATGAAGCACTAATAAAGTACAATAATCACCCCTCCCCAGCACAAAACTCGGTACCTAAGCTAGTACAGCTGGCTGAGACAAACAGGGCCTGCGTGGCCCCGCCTCAGCATCTCCTCCACGCGGGGGAGCCCAAACGGGTCCCGAATGACGTGCAAGCGGGTGCAAATGGGTGGTGCCCCTTGGCATCCACCCTTCAGCTGCCACCCAAGGTGCTCCCCATGGCAGCATCCACAAAGGAAGGGCCCGGTCTCCAAGGGCCCATCCAAGAGCCACACCCACTGCCGTGCAGTTCCCTGATCGTGGCCGGCTCCTCCTCTTGATCTGTCTCTCCCCTCCCCTGCCTCCTCGCTGGCATCAATGCTTCTCTCGCTATCAGCAGCGCTGACCAAGGCTGAGGTGGTCGAAGTGGAGGGAGGGCTCAGGTAGCCCCTGTGCTGGGCTGCAGTGGGCAGGATGAGGCAGCAGAAGCAGGCAGGCGTCAGAAATGCATTTCAGTTTATTTTTGATCAGATTGATCTAGTTCACAATTTATAAACTGAACATGTACACAAATGCCATCTTTAGCTGGAACTGGTATATTTCCAAGCTCGCAATGTGATTTGAGAGCATAAATAAATAGATTGCATTCAACAGCATGCATATTTTCGAAAACTATGCACAGACTTTAATTAAGAGAGAAGAATACATACATTTGTAAATATATACATGGATACATGGACAAATGTTTTACTGGAAAATCAAAATAAGGGATAAAATCTGCTATGGAAACAAGATGATAGCTGTGTTCATGGAATCATAGAAGAGTAGAGTTGGAAGGGGCCAGCCCTCATCCTTCAGGGAGGTAGATACCTGAGACCTATGTAATTTGAAGCTGGTTTGGTGCAGGCAGCCAGAGCTTGCAAGACCTCCACCTGGGTTGCAGTGAAAAAGCTCACCAGAAAAAAGGGGCAAACAGGAGTGGGTGCAGTGGTTCCGCTCCTATCTCAACGGTCGATTCCAGAAGGTAGTGCTGGGGGACCATGTCTCTACGTCATGTCAGCTATGCCATGGGGTACCACAGGGCTCCATTCTATCCCCTCTGCTATTTAACATCTATATGAAACCGCTGGGAGAGGTCATCAGGAGGTGTGGGCTGCGGAATCATCAATACGCTGATGATACCCAGCTTTACCTCTTGTTTTCCACTAATCCAGGTGAGGCAGTGGCTGTGCTGAACCGGTGCTTGGCCGAGGTAAGGGAATGGATGAGGGCCAATAAACTGAAACTCAACCCAGACAAGACGGAGGTCCTGTTGGTTGGCGGATCGGGTTTCGGAGAGGGTGGATTTGACCTGGTCCTGAATGGTGCAACACTCCCTCTTAGGGATAAGGTTCGCAGCTTAGGAGTACTCCTCGACCCGGAGCTTTCTTTGGAAGCTCAGGTGACAGCGGTAGTGAGGAACGCCTTCCTTCAGCTTCGGCTGATTAATCAGCTGCGCCCCTACCTGGAGTACGACTGCCTGGCGACGGTGACACACGCGCTGGTGACTTCCCGCCTAGACTTCTGTAAAGCGCTTTACGTGGGGCTTCCCCTGAAGACAGTCCGAACACTTCAATTGGTGCAAAATAGAGCTGCCAGGTTGCTGACGGGGATGGGGCGTTATGCTCACATGACTCCAGTCCTCCGTCAGCTTCACTGGCTTCCCATTGAAGCCCGGGCCCAATTCAAGGTGTTGATTATGACCTATAAAGCCCTAAACGGCTTGGGTCCTGGCTACCTGAACGAGCGCTTACGTCCGTATATGCCCGACCGCCCCTTGAGATCTGCGGGAGAGTCCCTTCTCCGGGAACCCTCCATGAAAGAAATTAGGAGAGTAAGTACCCAGAGGAGGGCTTTCTCTGTGGTGGCGCCCAACCTATGGAATTCCCTCCCCAAAGAGGTCCGCCTGGCACCGTCGTTACTGGTTTTTCGGCGCCAGTTCAAGACCTTTTTATTTAAACATCATTTCAATTGTTAAAACATATGATCTGGCCAGGGCAACTTCTTCTTCCTTCTCTTTCTCCTCCTATATTTTTATTTTATACTGATAATTTTAATTTTATATTTGTAAATCAATGTATTTTTTGTATTTTTGTATTTAATGGTAATTTATTATGTACTATTGTATTTCAATGTATTTTATCATGTTGTAAGCCGCCCCGAGGTTTCGGCAAGGGGCGGCATAGAAATGTAAATAATAATAATAATAATAATAATAATAATAATAATAAAGCATTTTGGTGGTCCCTGTCCCCCCCCCCCCCCCCCACCACACACACATACTAATAGAAGAAAGCATTGCAGGTCCATGACAGGAGGAGAGGCGTGTGACATTTAGATAATTTCCTACCACCATCCATCTCTGAAGTGGTAGCAAGATGAAACATAACTTGCCTCGCATGTTTTATTAACCCATTCCAATATTCCTGTTTTGAGTGAGAGAGCCAGAGGATGCACAGGCAGGGATCCTGCTTTTGGATGACATTTAGGGTAGCCAGAAGAAAGAAAAACATCGGCATGAGAAGATACATTTCTGTCACAGCAGTTTCCTTCCCAGAAGAGACACACAGCATGGAGCAAACTCCTGCAAGGAGTTACAACAGCGGAGCTCCGTTGACCCAGTTGCCAACAGATGGGGAACAGTGAAAATAATGACACAAACACTCGAGCTTGATAAACCACTTGCCCATAAGTGTGGGTACCATTTGTCCCCAGACTGTGAAGCAGGCTGAGACCTTCTTCTTTGCCTGGACGACCATCCATGCAGTGAGGGCCCCCTGTCCCACCTTCTCCTTGCGATGCACACCTCCAGGTGGGTGAGGCAGGTTGGTTCCAAAGGCAAGCCATCCCCCTACCTGTGGGTCACACTCCCGGCAAGCGGCCGGTACCCAGCCCTGCCTGTGAGTGCCCCCTCCTTCACCTCCAAAGCAGCCACAAGATGAATCATCACCTCTCTTGCAAGTTATATGAGCTCATTCCAATATTCCTCTTTGGAGTGAGAGATTCAAAAGATACGCATGCGTGGCTTATGCTTTCTGATGACATTTATGGTTGCTGAAATATGGAAGAACACAAGCATTAGGAAAATAAATTTCTGTCACAATAATTTCAGAAGCAGCGCGCAGCATGTAGCAAAGCTCCCTGCGAGCAGCTACAATAACAGAGTTCAGTCAGTGCAGAACTGTACAAGGAGAACTGGCTGCCGAGTTGGTAAATGTCCCCTCAGCTGCTGGCTGGCTGCATAGTTAGGGCTTGTGGTTCAGCCCATTGGAGGCTGAGGAAGGCTGTGTGAAAGGGTATCAAGGATGGTCTTTAACAAACTAAACATCGGATGGCTACCACCAGGAATGCCCTGCTGAATTGGCCCATTCTATCTGGTGGTAGTTACAGCCCCTGACACCTGCTGATAGGACCTCCACATCACCTGGACATCTGCTCATCCTTCGAGAAAGTGTTGTGTATGGTTAGAATCAAGTTGCTGGACTCGGCCTCACCCATCAATGCATTTTACGATCTTGCCATGCCTCTGAAATTAAGCATATTGCCCCTGCACACACAGCCTTTGGTCCTTCAAATCTTATCCAGGAGCCTACATCTCATGTTCTTTTTGAGGCTCTTTTTAATGGTTCCAAAAGCCCTTGCAAAAGCTGGGGGGGAAAAATTAAATTCCAGGGCCTGAGTGAGCTTCTTCTAGTTAATCGAATTTGTTGACAGTTCCTGAATGACTTTAATGGCACAAGGGTGTTAATAAATGGCAGCAAAGCTCTATTGGGGGAGGAGGCTTAATAAAGGTGATCTGTCTTAAGAGACATAGTAAGGAACACTTTTAAAAAGATAAAAGCCTTCCAATAAAGGCCGAAGAAAATGGTGCTCGGTAGATACTGAGCAGTGCCTGTCCGGAGGTCCACTTCTGAGGAAGCTCCATGTGGATTTTCTGCTGGAGAGTCTCATGCCACACTGGAGCTTGCTAGGCTGAGTGGTGCCACAGGAGTCCGATGGCTGGACAGTAGCCTTCCTCAGGTGTCTTACCTGTCAGGTGCATTGCCGCATCCACCTTTGTCCTTTCCCACACTAGGAATACCTTAAACACTCCAGGGTGCTAAGGAGATGTGTCAGGACAGGGAGCGGGAGGAAAGGGGGAGAGATAGAGAGTGGGAGGGAAAAAGAGGATGCCCCAGTCTTTAAAAATATTTGTTAGGTATCTGCACACTAGAGAAATAATAAATGCCAAGAAATGGGACTGCTCAAAGGCCAACACAGCCTGCAGAGATTAATGTCTCTGGTTCCCAATGCGTGCTCTGATTTTTCCTCCTAGAGTGTCAAACCAAACTAGCAGAGGGCAGCATGTGCCCCATGGGCTGCATCCCACCTCTGCCACCCCCTGGCAGCAGCCTTGCTGTGCTACCAAATTTGGCAGTGCAGATTTTTTCCTTGAAAAGTAGCTCTGATTTAGTACTTTAAAATAGCCACTGCAGAGCATCAAAAGGGTCAGCTATAGATGGAAAGTGAGCTGAAGCTCATCCTTGTAGCACGACGGAGTGCTGGGACGTGGTCTTCACTGCAATCCAATGATGCTTACGTACCATTCCAAGGTGCCCCAGTCACTACTCATGACTAGGGTGCCTCATCCATTACTATCCACATTGACTAGCAGTGGTTCTCCAGCAGCTCAAGAAGGAGTCCCTGCCAGTCCTAGCAGTTTATGTATAAAGTGAAATAGGGATGGATGGATAGATAAACATACTCAGATGTATGGTCCACTGAGATCAATTGGGTTTACTCCCAGTATCTATCTATCTATCTATCTATCTATCTATCTATCTATCTATCTATCTATCTATCTATCATCTATCTATCTATCTATCTATCTATCATCTATCTATCTATTTAAAGCTTTTCTAGACTGCCTAACTACTGGAATCTCTGGACAGTTTACAAATCCAGTTAATTTAAGAGAAGGTGCTAGAAACTGAGCCTAAGAAGACCAGCATGCAAATCACGTGCTCTGGCTTTGATTTCTAACTACTTTGGTTGTGTGTGGCTTTGTCACAGCTCCGATTCTTTCTTGCTATTATCTGCATGTCGAAGCTAGCAGGCTGTAAACAGACTTGTGATGGAAAGGAGACTTGGATGGATGCTCTCCTTTGATGCCTGGAGGAACATGATGTCTTTGCATGCACACTATGTATGTGCGGAGGAAAAGGTCTCAACCCACAGCTTACCTGCCTCTTAATTCTGTTTATTTGCATTTGATTCAACTCTCTCTCTCTCTCTCTCTCTCTCTCTCTCTCTCTCTCTCTCTCTCTCTGTGTGTGTGTGTGTGTGTGTGTGTGTGTGTGTGTGAGTGGGGAGGAAAAACTCATAGAATTACTGGCAAAGGAACTCTGTATGGCTGTAATGCCACCAGCCGCAGGACTGTTCCAGAACACTGCTAAATAAATAAACCAATGCCACCTCCCACACTTGCTGTTGGATGTCTTGCTTCTTTCCCTTGGTGCTTTCATCTTCTATGTGATCCTCCACCTTTCAGTCTCCTGCAATTCTGGCAATACTTATTGTTCATACTTCTGAGGATCAGAGTGTGCTATGAATCCTTAATGGGTTATATTTGCTGAATGGAACCGGATGACCTGCTTGCTAAGCCTTCTGGAAGGCGGGAAAAACCCATCCCTTCCCTCTGCATCTCTGTTCCTTGGCTTGTTATGAGAGTCCACATGCTCCCCCTGTGACTGCTGGTAGAATGCTGGGGTCAGACTGAGACTGGCACTTTTGGCCTCACTACTGGTCTTTGACGAATCAACCAGTTCCTCAGCCTCATGTTTCTACTGTAAAAAGAGATCATCTGGCCCAATTGCCACCACACAGCCACCCGCACCCTGCTGACCTCCCACACCACACTGGTCAGGAAGAAATACATATAGAATCTGAGTAGTGGTTTTCTTGGATAATCTCTGTACCTGTGTCTCTTTGCCTCATGAGGACTACTGAATCATAGAATAGTAGAGTTGGAAGGGGCCATGAAGGCCATTGGGTCCAGCCCCTGCTGTTGAAGGACACCAGGTTACACCATCCCACGCAGGTGGCTGTCCAGTTCCTTTTTGAATGTCTCTAGTGTGGGAGAGCCCACCAACTCTCTAGGCAGCTGGTTCCACTGTCATATTCCTGACAGTGAGGAAGCTTTTCCTGATGTCCAGCCTGAATCTGAGTTGTCGCAGCTTGAAATGATTATTCCATGTCCTGCACTCTGGCATCAGCAAGAAGAGATCTTGACCTTCCTCTTTGTTACAACCTTTGAGGTACTTATAGAAGCTATTATACTGATGCAAATGTGGAGAGTTTAGGCTAGTGTTTTGCTTCCTGCAGCATCTGAATTTTCACATTCTCATGCTCTTTCCATCCTGAATATTGTGAATTATTATCAGAAGCAGAATGAAATTCTCACCCATCCACACTTGATAAATTCAGTGGATACCATTATTCCCAGCATGGACAGAATCATGCCATTCCTGCCTGACTTATACGTGTTTAAGACGAGAAACTAGTACTATAAAAAAGTCACAGATAACATAATGCAGCACTAACATGGTGGAATATGCCAGATTTAGATCCAGATTTTTAAGAACAAAGCACTCAAGGCCTTAGCATGGATGGAGAAATGGTTTTATTGACCCTGTGTTTTTAAGAAACATCAAACTTTCCCCATTATGAATACGAAGAACCATGAAGGTTGATCATTTTCATCAAAATGAACTGAAGCCATTCTCTCACCAGTTCACTTCTGGCTACTTAGGTCTGGATCTTGGATAACCAAAGGATCACTTTCTACTGTATGAATATCTCCAAACATGTCAACCTTCCCCAGAGAACATTTGATCTGTGCTTGCTGCATCCGATAAGCAGCGGAGTGACTCCCAGAAAAGCACTCAGCAGCAGTTGCACTAGCTCTGCAGAGCTCTTAGCCAGTGGTTGGTGTCGCTGTTGGTCTTGGCTTTATTTCTCTACTGCCCAATTTCTCTGGCTTGTTCACAGCAATTAATATGTTGCAAATTCATAAAGCACCGGAATAAAAATAGAGACAATAAAAATGGATAGCATAAAACTCGTGTAAAACTCTTATATAGAAAATACAGAGCAGTTTAAGCAGCTAAAACAATTCCCGTACAATCTGGACCTGATCAAAGCAGCTGACATGCCCTACCATGTGGGTGCGGTACTTCTCTTCTGCCTTGCAGGCCTCTGGCTCTGGTCTTGGGGTCCTTGCGGTCTCTTGGAACTGCAGGATGGTTCTGCATAGGATTTGCATATATTTGCTGATGTCTGTGGGCTTAAAATACATTTTGTGGGGTGGATGGCTGCTTTGCAGTGTGCTGCTTGATTCTCTTATGGAATAAATTGTTTATATTGCACGTATGGATTGTGAGTCACCCGGCAGGTTTTGTCAAGCAGTAAGGCAAGATATAAATGTTTTAATTAAATAAATAAACGTAAGAACTGGCATGCATTGACTGTCATCTGGAATTCATCTATCAGGCTGAAATTTTGGGGGATGTTGACACAAACTTCATTCTGACTCTCATGCTTCATTCAGTCACCCATTCCTTCTGTTCCTTCTATATGCCCTTAAGAGTTTTAGGGTGATGAACAACAATTAGAAAACCCCATAGACTCTCACTGGTGCAATAATGCTGCATTGCCATGCAAACTTAACAAAAGTGTAAAACTAGTTGCTGAAAAAAAAACCAAACAATTAATTCTGGGTTGATAGTTGCATGTTCTCAGAAACTCGCCATAAAACTTCTGGCCATATCAAGATGCCAGCACAAGATGCCAGTGTCTTGCACAGAAGCTCCCGGAGGAAACCAGTGATGTTCAGCAGGCATGGGGACACACATGACTGCATGACATCATGACAGGGGGTGAGTGGCCTAAGGTGTTGTGGAGTGATTTCCCAACATCACCATCCTGGAGAGAAGGTACGGTCCAGGCAAAGGTGTGTGTTCTCATGACAGCTGAATGGGAAAGTGTTACGATGCTGGAGAGTAGAGATGGATGGATAGATGAATCTGGCAAATGCTTGCCAGGCACATGGACTGTGGAGTGGTTGGTAGCTGCTAAGCAAACACAGCAAGCTTTTGCCAGCCTCCCGCCTGTCAGTAGAAATGTCAACAAGATAAGCAGAGGGGGAAGTGTGGTCCCACAAGCCAGGAATGGGTGAGAATTTAATTTCAGCTCAGCTTTGAGAAGAATTTGCCAAAAGTCACAGATATCTTCATATTTATAAAAAGAACATGACAAATAAACAATTCTTAAAACTGTGGGAGAAGTTGGAACTGGCAGATTTGTCTAGCTAGGCCCAAAGCTTTCAGTGCTTTGGTTTTTTAAAGCATTCATCCGTGTTAATGCTTAACTTGGATGGCAATGGAAGAGGCAGAGATGACTGAGGCCACCAGAATTCCCCACGAATCACTTTGAAACTCAGTCTTGCCCATTCCCATATTTGTGTCCATTTTTCCATTTGTCCGAATGAGAAAGGTGTGCTTTTTGAACAGGAATAATTCACCTTTAAAGTGGAAAAAACTACAGTTTCTGCCAACTGAATAAAACATTAAAATCTATTTTGGGGGCAATGTGCATTTCTTTGTGCATTTTTAAAAGAAAACTTACTTTTCAAATGAAAACTTCTTTTTCAAACATTTTTTTCTGTTTGAGAATGTGCAACCAGTTTTGGAAAAAAAATATGCTCCTGTTCACACTGAGGGTTTCAGTTGAGGCAAGTCTGGATGATAAATGAACTGAAACAAAATGTTTATACATTCCTACATTAGGGCTACCCTCTCTTTTTTTCTGGATCTTCAACAATAAAATGGTGGGCAGATATGGCATGGTCCATTCCAAAAAACGTTTAAGAGTTGACCAAAATTCATTTTGTTCATCTTTGGAAGCAACATAACTTGAGGTGCCCCTCCCCTCCCCTCCCCTCCCCATGGTGCAGGAGAACATGATACTGCTCATCCATCCCAATGGCAAGGAACCATTGTGTAGAACCAGCCCTTTCCTCTCACAGTGATGGTTGACCAAGTCCAGTTCACTGTGTTGTACTGTGATTTAAATGAAAAGAGCCCAGGAAAAGAAGAATAGGAGGTTAGGACTGAATAAAGTTCTAATCAAAGGCCGCAAGGGGGAGAATGCTATTGTATTAGGACCATATCTCCAACAACAGGAGTTCTTTGTTAACAATCATTGAAACAGAATTGTTGATGGAGTTATGAGCTCTGTCCTTGAAGTGAAACGGAAGACAATCTGATTGCTTTTCAGACTGAATACCTTGCCCGCTGTTTATAAATGTCTCCTGCTCTCGTTTACCCTATTACAGAGCAAACAGCCATTGATTTCCCCTGCATTACTTCCTTAAAGCAGCAACAACCAAAGATGATGGAAGCAAACAGAGAGTTTGTCTGGTTAGCAGAGGAGCTCTCTTTTATTTTGAAAAATAAATAAATAACAGAGTGCAGAGAATACAGAACTCCGCATTACTCCTTGTAATAGTTATCGATTTCTGACAATGAGCAAAAATCAACCCAACTGAAGGGATTGTACAGCTGTAACTATGGATCTATCAGTTATTTAAGGATTAGGGTTGTCATACATTGATTGTACCTTGCATACTGGGACAAGATAGAAAAACAAGGTGGGGAAAGGGTAGTGGGAGCGGAGAGAGCTGAGCTTTAGAAAATAATCAAAATTTATCTCACACTCTCACATGGAAGCACAGAGAAGGAGCTCCTCTGTCAGCTGGCTTTAGCCCCCTTACGTGCACAAGAACTTCATTTCTCTGTGCAAATCTTGCGAACGTGAACTGTTCTCGATCCCAAATGTCAACGTAAGCAGAAGCACAGGTACCTTTTAAAAATAGAAATGTTAGAAAAGTCACAAATTTGCCCTCATCTCATCTGTCTACAAGGGTTCTTCAAAACGTTTCTGCACTTTTTAAAACTCTATTTGGTAAGAATTTCAAAAACAAATCACATCACTTTTCTGCATAGACACCTTCCTTTGCGATGCATTTTTCCTAGTGCCGTACCAACTTGTTAATGCCATCAGCAAAAAATACATAACAAGTATTTATAAAGGATAAAAGTGTGGAAACCTCGTGTGTGTGTGTGCGTGTGTGTGTGAGAGAGAGAGAGAGAAAGAGAGAGAGAGATTTATATCCTACCTTTTTCTCTTTTAAAGAACTCAGAGCAGCCTATGTCCTTCTCTTCCTCCTGTTCCCAGTCTGAGCCTCACAACAACTACCCTGTGAGGTGGGCTGGGGTGAAAGTCTGTGCCCAGCCCAAAGTCACTCGGTTGACTCCAAGGCTGGGACTGGAACCCAGATCTCCCGAGTCCCAGTCCCCTAGTGGCTCTGAACCACTACACCACACTGGCTCTCAGGGTTTGTGTGTATGCACACATATGCATGCATGCTTGTGCTTTCAAGTATTCATTTCTAAAATAAGAATGCATTCTCATGAATTTGTGAATGGAACTAAAATGCACACTTCTGAAAAATACTCACAGAAATGTGCACTTCCCCTTGGAAATGCACACTTCTCACATTCAAATGAACAAAACAAATAAATAAAATCAACAAGGAAACATGAACTTTCAAGTGATTTCCCAATAATGTTTATGAATGCTGTTGGGAAATTCCCAATAAAGTCTTTAATAAAAATAATCCCTCTGCATGCTTTTTAATATAAAATGGGGCTGCGGTGCCCTCACTCCTCTCCCCTAAAAAAGGCTAGAATTTTTTGGCCAAGCTCGCTGTGCCTGGGAAAGCTGGCAGTGCCAGAAGCTCCATGATTCTCCCATTCTTTTAGCACTGCACCTGAGGCCACTGGCTACAATGTTCCAAGCTTAATCCACTCAGGAATGCCTGTGCATGACTCTAGTTCTCAACTTGATAACTCTCTACCTTCCTGAGCTTCTGCTCTGAAACAAAAGCAAGGAGCGGTGCTGAATAGATTCTCTTGTTCTGATGAGATCATCTGTCACTGGATGGCAAAACTCACACCTGGGATCTGTTATAATCCACATCGCTCAACTATTTGCCTCGTCGTCAATCACCCAATCGCTGTAACTTTTTGCAACACCCTTTTTGCCGTTCGCATTGCATTGCCTTGTTTGCGACTGTATTGCTCTCTGCAATGTGCCCGTGCTTCCTCATCATCACCCGCATAACCTTGTACATGATCCACAACCAATAAAGCATTCTGTATATGCTCTGTAGCCATGTCTGTATACTGACTACCCTGCAGGGCTGTTGTATTTTCTCTGTCAGAGAGGTCCCTGGGTGTCCTGCCAATGAACTGCTGAGACTGAGTATAGCGTCTTCCATGTGGATCTGAGCATCCATCCTTCTGGGGCTGCTCATTGAGCTCTCCTGACACCACCTGCCTCACTGGTTCTCCCATTGCTTCCAGGGAGCCATTTTGGCAGGAAATTAAGGCAGAGCTGCATCAGGATGGGCTGGGGAGCTACCCACCTAACTTTCTTTCTGAATGGAAGTGGCATGATAAAGAGCGCTTTCTCAAAAGCATCTATAATGTGATATGGAGCTTGGCCCTCACAAGCATATCTGAAGGCTTAGAATAACAAAATGTTGGAAGTGTTGAAAGAAACACTGAAGGTTTTCTCGTTTTAGGGAGCTAGGCTTCAAACCCGGCTATCCAAGGATCACCTGTCTTGGTATAAATCTGCCAGGGAATGAAGAACTGCAGGAGAGTCCTTTTTGCTGCTCCTGCCATTCACGGAGGCCCAGATGTCAGGCATGGGTGAAAGATCTTCCTCAAGAGTTGGCCCCAAACTATGGAAGTTTCAGAGAGGATTCCACTTTCTTGGCCTTTAGGAGAAGTGCAAAGATGCACATTTTCAATTTAGCTTTTAAAAATGTGCTCTTCTGACTTTCCTTCTTCAAACCATAGGCTACCACAATGCATTTACAAGAATTAAATGTATTTACGCATACCATATGCCACCTCAATGTAGAACAGCCATTAAAGCAGTAAAATGCATTTGTGAATACATCAAGTTACTTCAGAATACAGGGGAGTAGAATTTTTCTCCCTTCCTTTTAAAATCATGTGCTTTTTAACATTTACAGTTTGCATATTTCCAAGCTTGTTACGGTATTTGCAGAACACAGAAAAACAACAAAAAATATTTTAATACTGCATGCATTTGTTGCGTACAGTGGGGAAACTTTGCCTGGAATTAAGCAACAGTGCTCATGTGAAGAGGAAAAAAAAGCTTCCAAATGGATTCAGCTGAATAAGAGTGGAGGCGAAGACTGAGATGGAATTCACAGACCTCAGAACACTTGAATTTTGCTGAATTGCACAATCCTGCATGGACATATAAATGCTGTTTGGAAGATGATGTACAGGGCAGGGATCTGACAGGGGGTGAAAAATCCAATAGATGCTCATGATTTCCCTGCCTCTGCCTGCATTCCAGTTTGCCATCCCTGCACTGGTCCTGGTTCACTGTGTCATAGGAGGAGCCACTTCATGGACTTCCATTTCTAGGACAGGCCATGAGCTGCTCATGAAAAAAATGCTTAGGAAATATGCATAAAATCAGCCAGTTTGCATGGCTCAGATCCCCAAAAGCATGATGTTCTCCTATGAGCTGCATAAAATTGGTTAAATTCACATAATTTGCACAAAAAGAAGTGAGTGAGAATTTGCACAAAATGCACACAATATCATGATTTGTGCAAGTTTCTTTAGGGTTAAAAATGTGCAAACCATGGTTCATCTTAGGGACAGAAGGCAACTGAAGCCCCCTCAATTCACTCTCCTTTCGATTAGTCAATTGGAAGTGGGCAGGAAGTGCTCCGAGGTCAAACAAACAGGTTACCTAACACCAGCATATGCCCAACACAGGGCCTGGTAGTGTGATATCCATCCTGCAAGATTGCATGGCATGAAAGCATAAATGACATGAAATACTCTTAAATAAATAAGTGAGAAAAGAAACATAAGAATCAACATAACAAGTGGGAAGTGACTATTTCTCCCAGCATAAGAATAGAATGAAAACATAGGAAACAAAAATTTGTCTAAAGAATATGGTATGCAGGAAAATAGATGCATGTTTCTGTTTCCAAAGTTCTGCTGCTCTTCACAAGAATAATTTATTTCCATGTCTATTTAGGAGTATAGTAACCTTCTAGATGTGCCTCGAGAGATCCTTACATTAGCTTCATTCGCGTCTTAAAGAATAAAGAATATTATAGCATTTTCAATTACTTGCCCGAGGCTGTAAGCCAAATTCATTTCTTTACAATAGAGCTACAGAGTGCAGCTGATGAAATAATGCATAATGAAGACTTGTAAAGCTACAAGTTGTTTTACCAAAAAGGATACAGAATAGTATTGTGTAATTTTAGTGGAAGATTAATTGAATTTTCCCTCAGACAAATAACACTGCAAGACTGGCTGATTAATCAACTAAAGCTCAGCCAGCGTAAAGCTGAGTTCATATACCTGGCAAGGCCCTGCTGGTTCTCTCAGGGAGGGCTAAACTACATGTTACATGGGAGACCTGTGATCAGATTTCTTGACATTTTGTTTCTTGTCTAAATGCACCTTTGTGGCAGCTAAGGCAGAGTGGAGCAGTGAGGCTGGAGAAAGGTTGTACGTGTGTGTGTGTGTGAGAGAGGGTGGGTTTTATTTTAATTTATTTTTTAAACCCTTTCTTCCCTGCATTATCTTCCTGATATATCCAGCTCCCACTCCACCCAAAGCTACTATGTTTCCTGTTGTGGGAAAAGCAAAGAAAACAAAACACATCTAGTTTACTTTCCAGGCACGTCCTAGTAGCAAGAATGTATGTATGTATGTATGTATGTATGTATGTATGTATGTATGTATTTATTTTGGAGACTTCTATGCCGCCCCATTCGCCGAAGCCTCGGGGCGGCTCACATCCACAAATAAACTTCCATAGAATAATATAAATTAACAGTATTTAGTTGGTAATGAGCATAGCCTTTACACTTCCAAAGACCATTTGCTTGCAAACATGAGCAGGAGGGGGGCATTTTGCTCGTGTCCTTCTTGTGGGCTTCCCACAGGCAGCTGGCAGGGCACTGAGGGAACATAATGTGGACTAGAAAGGCTTTCTGTCTCATCCAGCAAGCCTCTCTTCTTACATTCTTACTGCTTTCTCTGTTTTATCCAGCTTGCAAGAGGCTATAGATTACCTACAGCTCCTAAGTTTGGTCCATGACTGGCATCTGAAGAGAGCACTTCTTGGTCCAAGTTCATACCACCTTTCTAGTCCAGGCCTGAACAAATGATGGTCCACCTAGCCAAGTGGTACACACCACCCATGAGCTGTGGTTTGTTGTGCGTCTTACAAGCCCACTGTTTTTAAAGTCTCAGTTAGGAGCTATTGGGTCATAGATAGAAGGCATTTCAGCTTGGTGGGTCCAAAATGATACAGGCTCATTCTATCCAATGTACCATTCTGGGCAGTCCTCTCTTGTGACATTCCCTTGCAGATGCATCCATTCTTCCTATTTTTAGCATTTCAGTGTTTCTGATTCCCCCCACCACTACTTATATTCATTATTGCTAATCCTCATGTCAAAGGCACCACCGTTCTCAGTGAAGTTTGATAGGGAAGCTCAGGGAGGGGAAGGGGCTGCTGATGAGACCTCTCAGTTATGCATACTTCTCGTCTCTCAAGCCGGCCATTTAATTGAATCCAAGATCAATTTTCAATTAGTGGTGCCTGGGCAGCTTATATTAGCCAGTGAAGCTGTGAAGAAAGGCTTTTTGAAAAGAGGGGAGGGGGAACCATGCAAATCTGTAATTGCTTTCACCTAAATCAAATGAACAATAGCCACGGAACAGCCCTGAGATGTGCTGAGTTGTCCAAAAGGGGCAGTGGAAGGAATAGCTTTCTGAACAAGGGGTAGCAAGCCTTGGGATGCGACTGCAATTCTCGGTCCTTAAGAGCACTTAAAAAAACATTAATCTGAAGGTTATTGGAAGTTTGCTTTAGATTTTATTGGGTTTTGCCTAGAACCCTGTGTGTTTATAGTCAAGGAGCGTGCCAACCCCAGGATTCAAGGTGGGTCTAGACTGGCACTTCTGCTTGGATGAGTTTGGAGGACAGACCCTGATTGCATGGCGAGTCCAAGTTGAGAGCCAGAGTCCCAAGGTTTTGTGCCTCCCTTGACTTATCATGAGGAATTTTAAACATGGTTCTAGCTATTTATTCTCTTCATCTGAATACGACGAAACTTTCAGGAATAGTAGCACATTTGGTAGATATTGCACCTGCCAAATTTCATTAAAAAAGGGACAGAGGATTTAGTGCTATGTGCCTTTACCTTTTGATTTTTTTTTTAAAGAGCAAAATAGCCGGCATCCTTGTGATTTCTTTGTGGAACTCTATTAAATTGGTGAGGATAGTCGCCTCATCTAAGACAACGAAGCCTGTTAAGTTTCAGATTCGGAGTCTGAGAGAAGGATTGATCTGATAATTCAGAAGGGGAAAGGAGGGGAGTTTAAGTCATGAGCAAATAGAACTTGAAGCTGCCCTGTCTCATTCCGGCACAGAATGTCTGTTTTGCTGCCGCTGTTGTTATAGGATGAGAAAGCTAACAGAAAAGTTCATCACACAAAATCCATCGGCCAAAGCACAGCGATTAGAAAACCCATGCTAAATGGCGTCCTTTCATTATGACTGGACAAGGAAGGCCTTGGTCACTCAGCGGTACTCCCTCCCTTTTCATCAGCAGTATTTCTGGAGGGTGGGGGGGGGAGAACAACAGACACAGTGCATTGAGCCAGATCATTTGCATTTCCGAACCCCAAATCACGAACAAATCCTCATGTAGTTGTAGTCACTTCAGAGCAAAGCCTATAGTCCAAGGAAACACAGGCAGCTGCAAACTCTGATGCCCGCCCCCCCCCCCCCCACACCCGGCTCATATCTAACAGCAGTGTAGAAACTTCTCCTTGATTATGGTTAGGAAGCTGTAATTACTGTTCTCTTTGCCCATGTAGTGGGTATTGCCGACCATTCACCAGCACATGCCGAGCCTCAACAGAACTGCGTAAGCCACGCTTGGCTCTCCAGAACAGACGCCACCTACACAGGTGCCAGGTTAGCGGCACTCAGGAGCAGCCGCTTTTCAGACCACCTTGCAGGCTGCTGCTGGTTTTGGAAAAAACCTGCCAGGCTGGCTTTTCCTCCTCCAGGATCATTCTTCATCCCCTTTGTTTCTTGGTGCTTTCATGTTCCAGAATAATGCCCGGAGCAAGATCTCCACACTTCACTGCAAAGCAGCAGCTCAGTTTGAAGAGTTACATCTTTACATTCAAAGCCTGGATACATAGCACTTATCCAGTGTGGTTTCTTTCTCCCCACAGAGCATGCTCTGTCTGCCAGATCTTACAGCTTGCCCTCCACGCATTTGGAAGCTTTCTCACAAGCCCCTGTTAACTTTCTTGGAGTTGTGCATCTCCAAGATCTCTGCTGCAACGGAACTTATTACGAGGTGCTAGCAAGTCCTTCGGGAGAGGTGGCCATCATGGAGGATTGAGTGATTGCAGCTGCCCAAAGCCACGTCCCTTGTCCACTTTGGTCTGACCAACAGCTAAAGTTCACATCAACACTTGCATTTTCCATCATGAAAATAAGCAGAATTTTAAAATAGGTATTAAAGTCCTAGGGGATGGCCAGACAATGTGGAGGGAGGTAACCGCAGCAAACCTTGAATATCCTGTGTTGTACATTAATGTTTAGGACATTTAAAACAAATTCAGTGATCATACATAGAAAGACAAAGAAACTGCAGAGATTAGAAGCATTAGTCGATAACTATTGAAGGTTCACAGTTTGTTTCTTTATTTCATTTATAGCCTGCCATCCCTCCAAGGAATTCAAAGAAGCATGGATGATTCCACCCTCGCTGTCCCTGTTTAATCTGAGAGAGAAATGAAGCTGAAAAATAGTGAGTGGCTCCAAAGTATTCTGTGAGAACTTCGGGGGCTCTGCAACAACTTGTATCTGGATATCCATAGTTCTGATCTGACACAGATGTAGACACAAGTTTGCATGCTGAGAGCAAAGGAGAACTGAAATAGCGTAGCCTCCAGGATACAGATGAAAGGAAGGAAGAGTTATCATTTATGACCCTATTTAGGATGACCACGAGGTGCCCGAAGATACAAATGGGGACGGGGGGTTCCTCTATCTGAAGAACTGTTCTCTGTTTTATGGGGTCCCCTTTTTGAAGGGCTGTTCATTCTAAGTTCAGTTTAAAGCTTTAGCATCATAAGAAGAGAAAGCAGGGAGGCTCCTTGAAGTAGCTCACAAAACCCTGATTCACAACTCAGCAGGAACACAAATGCCAGTGTTCTGAGATATATTGTATTTCTACTGAAAATGTAGTAATTCTTTCTAATTTTGTATTGGCACATATACATTAGCATGCACTTTGTACATGCCAGTCTGCCTCCTCTCTTCTACCCTGTTTTGATGACGCATTTCTTCTTTTTAATGAGTAGCCAACCTAGACAACAGATCCTACAGCTGCATTTTGAAAATGTTCCTTTTCCATTATTTTGATTTTTGTATTATTGTTAATAGCACAGTTTCTCTCTCTCTCTCTCTCTTTCTCTCTCTCTCTCTCTCTCTCTCACACACACAGGGGTGGGGGACAATTAATCATGTAGAGGATCTGAAATGATTCCAATCTGAACTGAAATAATTTGATTTGAACAGAGATTTGGAGATTCATGCTACAGCTGAGCTTTTCTGGATCCAACTTAGGGTCTTAGAAAGTTGCCTTGCGGTGAATCAAACCTTTGGTCCACCTAGCACAGCAGCTGTCCAGGTCGGAAGCAGGATGCTTCCCTGGCCCTGCTGCGGAGCTGCTGAGAATGGCACCAGGGCCTTTGCACGAAGGATGTACTTTATCCATGGGGTGGAATAATCAGCCTGAGAAGTGGTACCGGGTGTGGGAAGCAGATGATCTTGCCAAGTGGTCCCTGATGCAGCCATAGCGCTCTCATTCCTCAGAGTAAGCACTAAGAGGAGAAGGTTGCAGATCTCGCAACTGTGTCACTTTTTAAACTGTACAAATACAACTCAAAAGCAGGTGAGTTCAGACATGACCAGATACGGAGTCTGGGAGCAAGCCTTGGACTCATACCTGAGAGTGAGAAAGAGGGCCTCTAGGCGCTTGCTCTCAAGGACTGCTGGTGGGCCTTCAGAAGAACCAAATTCAGAAGAAGAATGTGAAGCGGGACTGTGGAAAGCCTGGGGATGTGGGCCATGCAGAGACACCGAGAAGTAGAGATGCTTCTCTCAAGGTCGGGCTCTCCAAACGGGCAGGCAGTGCATGAGAATAACTATGAAGTACAGTTGGTGGGAAGGGGCTCGGAGCAGGGAGTTTCTTCGACTCAGGTGAGGGATGCATGGCTTTTGCTCTTGGGATGAGTTGCCGGCAGAGGAGGGTGGCTCAATTAGAGGATCGGTGCTTGCAGGGGAGGCCCGCTAGCTTTCAGAAGGCCCCTCCTGAAGAGATGGGGCCCAGGCATGCCTCTAAGGAGAATTGCTGGAGGTGAAAACTAGACTGGGTTCAACAGACTGCTCTGTGCATGCTCAGAGATTCATTCTGGATGTCTTGCACTTTTTGGTTAGTAAAGGATGCTTTGTAAAGAAAAATGCCTGTGTAAAGGAGGAACCTCACTCATGATACTGAGTACTCATGATATTGAAGGAAGCCTGGCAACTTTCTAGTAGGAGTTACCAACTAGAAAGGCAGTTGGTCTGTTCCCAAGTAGGGTTATGGGGGGAATCTGTTAGGGAACAGGATTCCCTGGGCTCAGCTCCCTGGACTCTGGTCTGCATTGTAGTGGCCTCGAGTCTATGTTTTGGGGAATGTGCCCAGAGTTTGTGGGGTGCTTGCCGGGAATTGAGCCCCGTGCATTGTGCAGGCAGCCACCCCCCTCACACTTCTGTGCCTAGCACCACCACCACATCAGCGGATGGAGAGATACACAGGCTCCTGTGGGATGGTCACTGCGGATGGTGCTGGTATTCCTGTTCACAGCACCCATCTTTCATGCCCGGCTCCACCGCCACTGGCATCAGTGGGCAGTGAAAGGGGTTGTTGGCCAGGAATGGTGCCTGTTGTCTTATTCTGCCTCCTGCAGCAGCTCCACCTAATGGGAAAGGTTGATGGTTCCTCTTGGCTTGGCTTGGCTTGGCTTGGGTTCCTCTCTCGGGTTCCTCTTGGCTTGGCTTGGCTTGGCAGGATCAGGCTCAGCAGGAGAGGACGTCTGCAGGTGCTGGAGGGACTGATTCTGAAAGGGCTTGTCCAAGCCCAGGCTTCAGCCTTGAACTCCCTTCACAGTTAGCTTTGCACTGCCTTTCATTACATTTTGCTCCTCTTTCATTCCTCTCTCCAGACATTAGAGTTTCATTTTTTCCTCAGGACAAATTTAGGCACAACTCGGAGTCATGCATTGCAGAAAAAGAAACATACTTGATGAGGATGACTTTGCTGAAAGTGTTGCCTCCATGAACCAGCTCTCCTTTGTCTAACCCTGGGCCTTCAGCCTGGTGCTCTGGGCATCAATGTGCTCAAGGACACCTCTCTTGGTGCCCACCAGGCTCCCTGCTCCATCTTGATTGTTATTTTACTCCTCAATTTTTCGATTAAATTGAAAAAAAAATCTTTAAAAACCTGGGATGCTGGCATGCTACAAGTCAAATGTTGCCATTTGATGTGATCTTAATTTGGGTCCAAAGGAGTGGTTTTCTGGTTTGGAGCTCAGCTTCTTCCTGTGCTTTATATCAAATTCTTATGCAAGATACTTTTCTTTTAATCTCCGCAGTTGGCCTTCAGGAAATTGTGCTTAGCTTAGCTTAGCTTAGCTTAGCTTAGCTTAGCTTAGCTTTGAACAGGGCCATGTTTTCCCTGACATTGTATGAATGGGTAAGCCCTGTCCCTCCAGTACCCATTTGGTGACAGCCATCGCCACACTCCCTTAAGCTACCAAGTTTATCCACTGCCCCAAAAAATGTTGTTGTTATGTGGCATCAGGTACTGTTTGATCTATGGTGACCTTATGAATGAAAGCTCTCCACAATGTCCTGTCCATGTCAGCTCTATTCAGTTCTTCCAATTTTCACTCCATACTCTGATCCTAATCCAGCTTTTCTTATGATATGTTCTGCACACAGATTGAACAGTTAGGGAGACAAATTACACCTTTGTCTGATGTCTTTGCTTCTGGGAAACCATTCTGTTTCTCTGTATTCTGTCCTAACAGTATCTTCCATGAAACTAGACAATCAAGTGCTGAGACACCCATTTCTTTCAGAACCATCTATAGCTTCTCATGACCCATACAGTGAAAGGCTATAACGGATAGCCTGATCTTTTTCTGAAATTCTTTGGTGAGTTCTAGTAGCCAACATATATTTCCAATATGATTTGTAGTTCCTCTTCCTTTTTGGTGCCCAGCTTGGACATCTGGTATTACTTACACCATTTACAAAAGTATTTGTTGCAACACTTTGAAACTCACTTTGCTTGAGTGGGAGATTAATGCCATGGTCCTGTGGTTGCTGTGCTCTCTTGCATCTCCTTTCTTGGGGACTAGAATACACATTGAGCATTTCTAGTCTCCGGGCCATTGTTTAGTTTACCATATTTGTTGACATCTTTTTGTTAGGATTTGGACTGATTCATGTTGTGCTGCTTGGAATAGTTCTGTGGGCATTCTGTCTACTCCAGGTGATAAATTCCTTCCCAGTGCTTTCGGAGCGGCTTTCACTTCCCTTTCTAACATTGCAGGCTCTTCTTCCTAGCATTCCGCTTCAAAGGAGTCTGTCATCCTTTCATCTCTTCTGCACAGTCCTTCCAGCTATTGTTCCCACCTTCTCTTTATTTTCTCCTGGTCAAATAGTATGTTTCCTTGTTTTAGCCTTTCAGCATTCCTAATCTAGGTTTGAATTTCCCTTTGATTTCTGAAAGAGGTCTCCTGTTTTCCCTTTGTGTTGCTCTTTTCTATTTCTTTTGCACTAATCATTGTCATAGCTATTTTTGTCTCCATGTAACATTTTTTGAAAAGTTTATCTTTTATCTTTCTTGTTGCTACAGGAATTGTCTTTTGGTATTCTTTCCTAATAATGTCTCAGGTTTTGGTCCACAGTTGTGGGTTATAGATAGCTGAGTTCAGTAATGCAAATCTGTCTTTTATGTGGAGTTTAAATTCTTCAGGGATGCTACTTAAGGTATTTTTTGGCACTATATTTCTGCTGGTGATCTTTTTTAGCCTGACTTTGATTTTTGAACTATTAGCTGTGGTCACTACCACAGTCTACTCCTGGCCTTGTTTTGGCAGCAAGAATACAGATTTTCCACCGTCTGCTTCTAATTACATAATCTATTTGATTTTTTATTGACCATCTGGTGAAGTCCATATATAAAATCATCTTGCAAGTTGTTTGAAGTATATGTTTGCAATGAACAGGTTAGTGGCTTCACAAAATTGTATGAGTTGTTCTCCAATTCTTACCTGTAGGCCAAATTTCCCTACAACATTTGATTCCGCTCTGTTTTCTACTTTCGTGTTCCAGTCATCTCAGATTAGCACCAGGTCTTGTTTTGGTGTGTCACAAATTTCCTCTTGAACACCTGCGTAAACATTTTCTGTTTCTTCTTCTTCTTGTTCAGCATCTGTTGTCGGAGTGAAGACTTGAACAATGGCCGTGTTGATAGGTTTTCCATTTATTTTGATTGATATTATTTGGTCAGTCTCTTACTGCCTGTGCTGCATCCTACTAGATTCACTCCATTTCTTGGGAGGTAATCATTTCTGAAGTAAAAGACTTTTGTGCTTGTCTGATTGGGAATGTCCCATTCCAGTCCACTTTAGTTCACTCACACCAAGTACCATGATGCTCATGCTTTCCACTTCTTGCTTTATGATTTCCAGTTTGCCTTGATTCATACTTCTCATATTCCATGTCCTAGTGGTATGCTTTGAGAGTCATCAGACTTTCCTGTCACCTATGTGTATGTCAGCCACTAGACTACCTTTTGGGCATGATCTAATAGCACCAAAAGAATGGGAGACCCCTAAAAGGAACAGGACTATAACTTCCGAACAAAACAATCCCCCTTTCATCTGGAATTCAAAAAATGGGCTCCAGTTTTATTTAAGGTCTTTCCAACTAAAAGGTCGAGGCCAGATTCTCCTACTTCCCCAGTCTCTCTTTCTAGATAGACAGACAGACCCTTGATTATCCTTTTCCACTTCATGCAGTCTTTTAACACACAAGTATAACATTGTGTAGACACTAAGAAATTCTCAACAAATCTATGCCGTCTACAAACTTTGGGATGCAATGTCATCTTTGCACCTCTCAAAAGTATGGGAGCTTAGCAATTAATGAATGAAAGCCTTTCACATGCAAAGGACCTTCCAGTCAGTTGCTGAGTTTGACATGCCCACCCTTGAATCTTCTAAGAATAAAATAAGAGGACAGTGTGTCAACTGGGGTGTAGGTTCAGAACAACTCCCTACATTGAGATTTACCTTTTCTGCAGCTACCTGCAGCCACAAGAAAGAAGTAAGGCAGAAATCCCTGAGATCCTGTAACAATCTCTTCTCTGCTCTGGTGGTCAATCAGCAAATGCCACTGTTACCCTTCACATGCTATGACACAGCCAGGAAATTCAAGCCAATAAACATAAGAGTACTGGAGATATATTCTTCCCCAATCCCCTGTACACAGCTCTGCTTTTGCATTTCTTACAGGACTTACACACATAATCATAAAGAAATTAACATCTGTGCAAGAAATTTACAAGTGAGCATTATCATTATACTACATTTATATCTGGCCTTTCTCCCTATTGCAAGGAACTCAAGGCCTCTTGCAAGATTCTCCTCTCCGATTTTATCCTCCAGCCAACAACGCTGTGAGGCAGATTGGCCAGAAAGTGAGTGACTCACCCAAAGGCATGCAGCGAGCTGCATGGCTGAGTGGGCACTAGAGCCCTGATTTCCCGAGTCCAAGGCCAGCACCTTTAACCCCCACACAACACTCATGTGTCCCAAGCTCAGCGTTGGTCATCCAGCCCATCCCTTCTCCCTTTGCTTCCCTCTTCTCCAAAGCTGTGGGGCCAACATCCTCCCTGGCCTTCCCTGGCAGCTTTCACCCTTGTCCACTGCTCAGGGCAAGGTGAGATGGACTGCTGCTTTCTCTCCGTGTGCCCTCCTGTAGCGCAGCCGGCTGGATTGCTGTGACTTGGAATGATACATGGCACCGCAGTTAACATTGATTTCCTACAAGCAACACAGCCTTGTGTTATGTATCGATTAGTGGCAGGGACAGTTTCACTACCTTATATATTTTGTTTGGTTTCACGGCCTTACATATTTCCAGGCCATTTTTTAAAAAAGAGAAAAAAGAACAAAAGGAGAAAGCATAATGGACGGTTTGAGAAATAAACACTACTTTAAAAAATGGTTTCCTTTTATGGGTGAGTCTATGGCTTCACTCCTGCCTACAAGGTTCCTTTGATTTCAGCGGGATTGAAGGAGCCTAATAATGTGCAGTATTGCAGCCCAGGGGAAATTCTGGGGGAAGGCCATTCTTTCTAGGGCCACAATGGCATGTAGCATTAAGCCATCGTTTATTTTCACAATGCTTTCTTGAATGAACTGGGATCTTGCTCATATTTCAGCTTATATTGGTGAAGTGTTTCCCCACCTTCTCTGTAAATCTAAAGCTAAAGTCTTTCGTGGCACCTGAAGTCTGCAAGACAATATTGCTTTACAAGTTCTCTTGCCATGAGCTGGCTACAGAAATGGACCAAAGGACACGGAAGTTGTCCTCCTCAGAACTCTTTGGCCACATTCAGCATGACTCTGAGTAAAAGAAATGGACCCAAATCCTAAAGCATAAAATCAAAAACTCTTCCCGCTTCTGCAGCTGCTGCCCATGGTACTGCTTATTCCCCTTTGTTTCCTTGCAATCCTCCCAAACACAAGTATTTTCCACTTGGTTAGGTCTTTCAATAGAGATGAGTAATTTTTGTTAAAAGTACTTTACTGGTGAGTAGGAGTTGACAAGGAATTATGCCAGTTCTGGCAAATTCTTGCCAAAAGAAACAAGACTTTCTGCAGCACTCACCTGGACAGGCCATATTCAGTAATGAGAGATTGAGGAGAGCCTGTTGCTGCTGCCTGCCTCAAGCTCCTAAAGGGAACGATCCTGACAGAAACAGGAGGGGGAACCCTAATTCAGTGCCATGGGGCTTCTCCCCAAAGGGATCCATATCTAGGCATCTAAGAGCTAGAAACTTCTTAGCCCCATTTTTCAATTAGGATTTAGATGGGGTTCAGAAGGGACATAGACTGCTGGATACACCATGCTGGGGAATCTTGTCCAGCTGCTGGTTGCTTTCAAGGCTGGATTCTGCAGTCTGAAGTTTTATTATGTATCTATTTAGTGACATAAAAGCTACAGAGAGTGGCAATGTCAGGAAGCTGGGAAATGCCCCCTGGAATATCCATGGGATGACCAGGGGGAACAGTAGGACCTGCTGGCCACACGGTGCCCAATTTTTTATGAGGTGTACTGGGGATAAGGCAGTTTATTGTGTTCCATGAACCTGCCCATTGTAAATTTTGGTAAATTCTTCCAAAATGGAATAAAACTGAAAGCCTCACCAGTTCCTATCCATAAGCAAGCAGAGCAAAAGATGTTTCCAAAAATGATTGTTACCTGTGGCAGAAGCAGGGTTTAGCTAGAAGCGATGTGAATGCATGGTGGTTGTGGTCGGCTTTAGGGCAGAAGTATGTAAGTACAACAGCTGAGACAGTGGACCTGTCTGCGAAGGGTGAAAGTGTGCTTTTATCATACTGCCCTCACTTCAGTTTCTTCACATTTTCCCGCCTAGACTCAGAAAGCACAGGGGAAGTTTTCCAATCAGAAGCTGGATCAGAGGTGGCGGGGAGGGGACCTGCTGCCAGGCAGAGGAAGAGGGTGGGTGAAAGAGGTATTTGAAAGTTCACTTTAGAGTCTCGGTCATGTGGTTATGCCCCCCCACCAATTTTTTGAGCCACTGTTGCCTCTTATCTTTGCAGCCAACTGGGCAGAGACACCCAAGGTGCACTACACAGGAGGGTGAAATATGGCAGAAAAGTGAAGCAAAGCGAAGCGAAGCAAAGCATTAAACTAGAATATCAAATTTACAAACTCTTTCCTGCATGCTGAGTTTCAAAACCAACTTCAAACAACGCCTTCAAAACAGCCTAAAACAAATCAGAGTTAATGAGCCTGGTCAGGGCTGATCAAATAAACTACCAGGAGATGGCTAAAAAAATCCTCATTTACCATTTTATCTGAACCAGGCTGATTTGTCCGTCTATGGGATTTGAAATATTCCAGTAAAAAGAACATATGTGAACACATGTGTGTGTGCACACGCACCCAGGTCCACACACCATTGGTTTGCTAGACTCTTATGATTTTTCCTTATTTGCAAGAACACAAAAGCCCTGCGCTGGCTATTTGAGCACAGTGGTGAAAAAAATGCAGTGTGTGGCAGGAAGGGCCTGGTTTAGATCTTAGTTTTACTATGATGCCACTGGGAAGCCTTTGGCAATTCAGCTTCTTATAGCTGCAGGATGGGATTATGATCATAATGATCCAGTCTCAGTTTATTGAGGCCTCTGGGGCAGGGAAATCATGCTGCGCAGTGATGACGCAGCCAGATGAACACCAAGAAGAAAGAAAGTGCCACACCTCGCAGGGCCAGATCCTGTCTGGCTATCACTGGGGATGTACGGACTTTCTGCCTCTGTTTTGTGCATTTTCAGGTGCCCCACATTTCATCACCTGCTCACTGATGGACTTGGAGTTTGTGCAAATGCCTCTGTACGCAGTTGCCCAAATTTGCACTTCCAAAAATTCTCAAATCCCTCCAGACTTCACTCTGACTTATGCAATCCATTCTACCACCAGAATATTCCACTCCTTCACTCTGTTCTCTGTGCAAACCTAGCTAAACCTTTCCCATGCCAGGAACCTGCAGAGACAATAAACTGTTAATTTCTCAACACAGTTGTGTCGATTTTTTCTTCAGTTGTGCTCTAGAAAGATTGCTAGTGTATTCTACATGGATTAAATCAGGCAACAGATACCTACGACCTTTGTTCCTTTATAAAGTACACAGACTGGAGCTGGATTCATAAGCGGAGATACAGGAAAATCCAAAGTGTTCTGGAGCGGCATCCTTCCTCCTGCACCCCATGCGTTATCTTTATTCTCTGATGTTGCATTGAAGATGTTGAACTTGTTTGCCTTGTTGCTGTAAATCTTCAATAGTTGGAAAGAATACTAGTCAATAAATACTTAACAACAGTATAAATTATGTACACTAGAATAAGTAAGTGCTACGGGGGAAAATTCAAAGACTAATGGGTTTTCGGCAAAGAATGCCATAAAATCCCACAAATACTCTGAATCTTTACCAGTGAAACAGCATTAGTGGTGATAAAATGTATGTTTGTGATTGTTCTTACAAATTTCTAGATGTTTATTGAAATGTTAAATAGCCTTATGTGTGAACAGCCACTGGCAACTGTAATTAAAATTTCCCTAAACATATATAATTTATAGCACACTTATTCTCTTTAATAAGTAAGAATTTAAAGGCTTAAGGAGCTTTAGATGAATTGCACCAGAAGCCTTAATGAGCTTCTAGATCTTACTCAGTACTTGAACTATCTTTAATGACTTTTTACTGTTGAGATGTTCTTAAAATGTATTTACAAGCCATTTTATGCAGAGAGTAAAGCCCACACAGCCTTCTGATCTCTCCACATCATCTCCTGCATTCAGTTTGGCGCTGCTCTTTAAAAGGGAAAGCAGACGTGTGGCTGATTTCTCTACAGAGAAAGGATTTTATGGATGCTCATGCGCACAATGTGGATTGGACAGCACTGCAATTAGGTGGATCCACAGCTGGCTGAGCAATCATACTCAAGGACTGCTCATCAATACATCAGCATCCTCCTGGAGGCAGGTCTTACACTGAGTTCTGCATGGCTGTTTGCAAGGCGTGGTGCTGTTTAGCTTTTTAATAAATGACTTGGATGAGGGTGAAAGAGGTGTTGCTTCTCTAATGTGCGGAAGATGCATATCTAAGAGAGATCAGCTGACAGCACAGAAAGCATCTTTCAACACAATTCGAAAGCATCTCGGCAGGCTGAGAGGACCTGGCCTGGCAGCAGAATGTGCAAAACGGGCCTGGGTCTCTTGTAGATCACAGGCTGGTATGAACTAAGAGTGCTAACATGAGTTTGGGCTGCTTTGACAAAGGCATAGTGTTGAGATCGTAGGAAATAAGAGTTCCTTTCCATTCTGCATCAGTCAGGCTGCACTTGGGTCCGGCGGTCCATTCTGGGTGCCTCATCTTTGGAAGGATGATGAGAAGTTAGTGCATGTCCAGAAAGGAGCACCTAAGTCGGTGAGGAACTTCTAAAGTAAGTTCTAGAAGGAACAGATGAAAGCTCTGGGTATGTTTTGCTGGAAGAAGAGAAGAATAAAGAAAGAGATGCAGTAGTGGTCTTCAAATACCCAAGAGGCTATCATGCCGAAGTTGAAGTGTTCTCTGTTGCTCCCGAAAGCAGGACTGTAATCAACGGGTGAAATTACAGGGGAGCAGATTTTGGCGAAAGATTAGAGGAAGCTTCTTAGCTGTGAAAGCTGATTAGCAGTGGAATATATTACCCTGGAGTTTCCTTTGCTGAGAGCAGAAGCTTGATGGCCATCTGTCAGGGAAGCTGCTGTCAGGGAAGTTGCACCCTGCGGTGCAAAGCCTATGCTGAGCAGGGTCTTGGACTAGATAATCCCCAGGGTGCCTTCATAAGCCATGGTTCTATGAGCATGTGTTGACTACTCCTATTCATTTATTTCCTCCTTTTTTTAAAAAGAACTCAGGGCTGCTTAAATCATTCTCCCCCTGCTGATCTCAATCTTATCCCCACAACAACAAGCCTGGGGGGTAGGTTGGACTGACAGTCTGTGACTGGCTCACAGTCCCCCAGGTGGCTCCATGGCTGAGCAGGGACTAGAACCCAGGTCTCCTGAGTCCCAGTCCTGCACTCCTAACCACTACACCTTGCTGGCTTCCCTCCTTAACATCTACAGCATGAACACCTTCAGGGAGCGAGCCTGTGTCAATGCACCAGGTTGGCAAAGCCTCCAGATGATCTGGCTTCCCCATCATGCACAGTTCCAGATTATGCTGAAGATCTGCGCACATGGCCCTCCTTGTGAAGGCTCCCTGCATGCAGAGCATTGCTGCATGCCCAGAGTCTGCAAGTGAGGTGGGCTGGCAGGGGCTCTCCTCCTGGTATCCTGAACTGGAGTGCTGCCACACTGCTCAGACCTCTGGGGGTGGAGGAGACTTTGAGATGTGAGGGGAGGGGTGAAGCCTGCTCACACCAAGGCCTTCCCCTGCAGTCCCGTTGAACCCCACAAAGGTTGGGTCCCAGGCTGACTGCCAGACAGGATGCGACTAGGTGAGCCACTAGCCTGTCTCAGAACAATACTGTTTCTCCCGCCTTTCCCCCGAGATTATCTCCGCAAATGTGTGCTACATTCTCTGCTTAAAGCTGCATTCAAATATGTCATTGCGAATCATTTGGATATGTTCAAAGGGCATTATTACCTATGATAAATTAGGAACCTTGGTGCAGTTGCTATGTTGACTTAAAGAATAAAATAAATAATTGCACCAGCTCAGGGAGGGAAATAAAGAAGAGTTTGCAAACTGGAAAGCCATCACTCTTTTCCAGAATCTTCAGCATGCTTGGAGATCAGCTATGATTGTTTCTCCATAGCAGTCATAACACCACAAAAATGCAGTGAGTCACTAGAGCAGAGGAATCTGTATTCTTTTTCTTGAAATGCCCATGTTTAAAATGTGTATTTGCTAGGGAACAGATTGTTCTAGCCTTGCCTAACTCTGCATTTGAACCTGCCATTCCGTTTCTATCAGGTCTGACTCAGCAGTGCATATTAAATGGAAAGAAAAACATGGATGAGTTCTTTCAACGGGCAGAATACATTGCTAATGTCATATGTTAGAACCTATAAACTGTGACAAGTATAAATACTTGAAAGGCTGTCAGACTCTGGATAGAATTTGATGTCTCCTGTCAATACATCTCTCTCTCTCTCTCTCTCTCTCTCTCTCTCTCTCTCTCTCTCTCTAAGTCAGCCTTTGTGTTTTGGAAGAATTTTGATGGTTCAGCATCTTCCATCAAGGTGGATGTTCTGTCAAAGGCATGAGTTTTTTCAAAGCTACACCTGAGGAATTGTGCATGATGGTCTGCTCCTCAGTCTGGTCCAGACGGTGGCTGTAGTGAGGAAAGGGGAGCAGTATGGACACCGCTGCCAATCCACTCACCTCCTGCCTAGAAAACAAGCGATAGCAATGATGAATAGCTTGTATGGGATTCCCGTAAGGCAGAAGTGAAAACCCAGCAAAGTGTTCTGGTTTGTCTTTGGCAGATTTCGTTCCATCATCCCTGCCCCCCTAATCCATGCGTGCAGTCACAAGTCCACCTGTCCCCGCTGCATGCCTGGAGAAGCATGTTCCCCTCTTGAAAATATCCTTCTCCCTTTCCTTCTGTCTTCACACTGCTTCCAGCCTTCTGCTTAGATCTGATGAAAAGGGGCAGGGGCAGGCTTTTGATCCCATACTCCTCATTCTTTTTTCAGCTGGTGATTCAGGATTTGCAGTGGAATGATGCTTTATCCATGACACAATATTTAGAGGGCTGAATGATGAGAGTTGGGATGACCTGGCATGGGTTCAACAGCTCCAGAATCTAGCTCATGGTTTGCAAATAGACAGCAGTCTGGAACCATGAAGGGAAGCTCGCAAGGGCCCTGGAAGTCACAACCCTGCCCCCCACAGGCTCTTCCCTGACTGGGGGTCTCCCCACTCCCCATTCCCCTACCCTCAGACCTAGAGCCTATGGCAATCGGTGCAGGTGGATCCAGGTTGCCAAAAGACAGAATAGGATTGCTTTCAGGCTGTGGGTCTGTGCCACCTTTGTGAACAGAAGGGACATTGAGCAAGAGTCTGCCTGCTCTCTGAAACCCTCCCCCAACTGTCAGAAAACTTCAGCTCCCAAGTTTGATGGGTGCCACTGGCTTGGGAGAATTCAAGGCACCAAGGCACAGTAAGGGGCTCGAAGTCCCACCCCACTCACGCATGGTGTTGGAAGCATACATAAGGAAGCCACAAGGGAAGGAAATGGCCACACAAACTTTGGTGCATTCAACAAATTTCAGGGACTATGATCTTGCTAAACAGAACAACATGACGACTTCCCCTTGCTGTGGACACAACTGAAAAGTGGGCCAGTTACACACAATTCTGCCCCTCCTCTTATGTTAATGATCCAAGAGCATGCGGAACAGATTTGGCACTGTGGAACCCAATGCTGTCAGTCATGGCATGGCTAGGCAAGCATGAGCCCCGTATTTCATGACGGGATGAAACCATGCTGTGTCCTTTCACTGTTTGCTCTCAGCATTGCTACCGTGCAACCACAACCCTGTTTCCACAGATGATCTCCTTTCAGAAGCCTCCTGACCGCTTCTCTAGTCATCCTCTAGGCAAAGTGCTAAGACTCCTGAGATACCTTCAATGTGAAAGAGACAGACTGCTTTCCTCCATCTTGCCCTTCCAGTAATGCCATTAACACTAATTCCAGGCACTACATTTCTGGTGGGGAAGTTTGTCAAAGAAGGGACCATGCTGCAAGAATTTTTAGCTGTCAATCTGAAACAGGGTTTCCTTTGTCCCATTTCCTTCCTGAATGAGGTCCCTTCTTAGTTTGTTAAAAAAAAAATGCAGGGTGCAGGGAGAAGCTGGTGAGATGTAGGGAGACACAGAAGGTATTCTCTCCCTTTCATCCCTGAATTGTTAGCATATTGAGGCAAGGCTTGAGATCTATCTAAGTGGGATCTATGGGGTGTTTACAGCTTGCTGAGCATAAGAGAAGTGGGTAAATGGAAGACAGCATTTCATACCAGCGACGACACGTTTGAAAACCCTGTTGAAATCTGTCCCTCCAAGCATCCACAGGTGCTCCTTTTGTGCTCGACCTGGTCTTCCAAAGAGGGTCAAGCCAAAAAGAAGTCCACAAATACTTGTGGAGTCCCGGTTGTGTGAGCAGCATCCTTCTTCCACTTCATCAGCAGCAGCCCAACAGGTGTCTGTTGCTGGAATGGAAGAGAGATGCTACTTGTTCAGCAGCTGGGGTGGGGGGCAGCTTTCCTGGTGAGCAGCCCCTGACCAGGAAGCCTTCTTCAGTGCCATTTGAGTGGCTGCTCCTGGCACATGAATGGATGCTTTTTGCAGTACATGGGACTTGATTCACCCTGCGAACTCTGGGAGTACTGCCAGGACTCTGGGCCTCCACAAGCTGAGCCCACAGGATCTGATGGATTCCCAGTGCTGGATGGATTGTTCCCACACCCCTACTTTTTAATATTGTGGCTTGGTGGTGGGGGCTCCATTTTCATGCGCTTCATGAATGACATTTTTTCATGCTTACTTGGACAAATTCCTAAGTATTTATCTCAAGGATTTATTGATTTACTCCACTGACCCTAGAAAGCATGAACAACTGTGTTACAAAGACTTCATAAACACTACGTGCTTGTCAAGGGTGCCTTTGATTCAACAACCTTGACTTTTTAGGGTATAAAATTTCAGCTTGAGGCATTGTGATGGACCTGGAGGAAATCCAGGCAGTGCTGTCTTGGGAAGCACTTCATTCTAAATAGGACTTTGAAAAGTTTCTTGGCTTGCAAATTTCCACACAAAATTCTTACCCAACTAAAATTCCTCCATCTTTCTGGCCCACACGTGCTACAAACCTGTCTGATGGTGGAGATGAGCCTTCTGGGAAAGGAAGGAAGGAGGGGTCTTCACAGGGGCAAGAATTGCTCCCAGAAATCTGACGGAACTTGATTGATGCTACCTGAGAGCAACCTTCTGAAATGCCCCGTATCACAAAACACCTGTCTAGCTCAAAGAAAGGACTGCACTTTAAAAGCCTTCTGTTTAGATCTGCTTGAAAGTGAAAGGGGGAGAGACAAGCTCACAACAGCTGCTTCAAGTGCTGCTTGCAGGAGAAGGAGTGGCTAACAAATGCTGAACAAAACAAGCTTGTTAATACTTAGATGGGCACAGAGCTGTGAAAGAGGCTACGGTCCGTTAAAGGCAGTCTCTTCACGGATAAACACCTTGTTTGTTTTCTGCCTTTGTTGTTCTGTTATGTTCGTACAAAACCAAGGCTGAGCTCACATCTCCTGTGAACGTGGGTGATGGTTTTCTATGGCTTGCTTGGGCAGCAATCTCTTGGAAATGTTCAGAAAGGGTTGCTCTTTATCTTAAATAAATGCATGAGGATGCTGGGGCTTTGCTGCTTTTTAATTTTTATTTTTTTTACCTTGCTTTTAAACCATTCTTTCAGTCTCAGGGTCATTAGTTTCCCATCTACCTACACAGTGAACTGCTGCAAAATTATTTTTCTAATTTTTTGACACAAACTATCAACTAAGAGTTGATACTTGGTGTAAACAAAATTGTTCTCCCTCCTCACACACACACACGTGTGTGTGTGCGCATACACAAAGGTGGGGAGAGCATGGGGAATAGCACTGGAAGTGCTGGGCACTTCCATCAGCCCTTGGACCCTGCACTGGGAAAAAGCATCCCCAGACTCTCAGCTGGCCTTGGATGCATTATTTACAGAGCATAGCTGGAGAATCAGTTGTGAATTAAAATATTGTTACCATGCACCGTAAATACAAAAATAACTTAAGATAATGCCCAGATATAACAAGAATAACAAGTGAAAAAGTTCAAGCTAAGTTGACTGTAGCTAAGAAGCTAAGTTGACTGTAAACAGTCTATTGTTAGAAACAACCAAAAAAGTTGCATCCCTTTGAGAATTTTCCTTAGCAATATTCTCTGGACTTCTTTCAGCCCCTGATAATATGACAAATGGTCAGGTGTTTGTGGTCCAAAGCACCTATCGGGTACCCAGTTGGGGAAGTCCGCCTTAGAGGATCCCAGGAGAATTTTCAGCATTTATATTAGACAGAAGGATTCAAAAGGTCAGGTTTTTATAGGTTATTTGCAAATGTTCCCATGGTCCTCATTTGGTCCTAGGCCAGGTGTTGGCAACCCACAGCTCCGGAGCCACATATGGCTCTTGAATGTCTCCACTGCGGCTCCATCGCTCATGGCACAGCCTCCGCCGATCCACGGCCCGTGCCGGCACAGCGCTTGGATAAATCGAAGAAAAGTTTCTGAAGAAAACCAAACTTTTAATGATACTTGGGTAGATTCATTCACTTTTACTGCTGATGAACTTATGGGGTTTGCTGTTTAATGCATGGAGCCCTTTAGCATTGACTTTGACTTTTCAGGAAGCTGTTCTCCTATTCAAAATATATGAAAGGAGTCCTACTAGTTTATAATGTATAAACTAGTTTATAAGGTATAATGTAATAACAGTTTTTAGTGACTGAACAAGAGCTGCAGCTAAATCATAATGAAGATATACATGATGTTTGTCCATCGTTTTTGATGAGGACCTTGACATCTAACAAGTTGTGAGTTGTCCACAGTGTGTCCGCATGTGGCTGATAAGGCCAATACGGGCACGGAGTGTTCTGCCACATGTCGGGCAGACATTTGTGGGCACTACTGTTGCAACATTTGCAATTCTGGCTTTAGGGAGTGCTCGCTTCTCTTGTGCTATGGTTGTCCTTCTGGCTTCAGAAGTTTGGCAGCCTTGGTGGATCAGCGTGCGCCATGTCGATTGGTCTTGTGCCAGGGTCTCCCAGGAGGTGGTGTTGATAACCAGGGACTTGAGAGAGGCTTTCAGCAAGTCTTTGTATTGCTTCTTTTGTCCCCTGTGCGATTGCTTTCCTTGAGACAGCTCACCATAGAAGAGCTGTTTGGGGATGCGGTGGTCTGGCATCCTTGCAACATGGCCTGCCCAGCGTGTCTGGGCTTTCTTCAGCAGGGTGTGAACTGATGGCAGGCATGCTCTGGAGAGGACCTCTGTGTCTCGCACCTAGTCCTGCCACCGGATCCTCAAAAGTCTGCAGAGGCAAGTCGTGTGGAAGTGGTTCAGTTGCCTAGCGTGTCTCCTGTATACTGTCCAAGTCTCACTGGCATACATCAGGGTAGTTAGCACTACTGCTTGGTAAACTTTAAGCTTTGTAGCAAGGCTTATTCCATGGCGGTCCCACACTTTGGTCTGCAGTCTGCCAAATGCAGTGCTTGCCTTGGCGATTCTGCAGTTGACCTCGATGTCAATCGTCACTGTGTGGGAAAGGGTGCTGCCAAGTAAATTGGTCCACTGCTTGCAGCTTTTGTCCCTTCACTGTGATGGTGGGCTCTTGGTGTTGGACTTTGGAGCTGGCTGATGCATCACTTTGGTTTTCTCTGTGTTGATGAGGAGGCCGAAGTTGTCACTTGCTACTGCAAATTTGTCCATGCTGGCTTGCATTTCCTCCTCTGATCCAGCATTCAGGGCACAGTCGTCAGCAAAAAGGAGGTCTCTTAGCACAGTCTCCTTTATCTTGGTGACAGCCTGGAGTCTTCACAGGTTGAACAGTTTCCCATCGGTCCTGTATTTCAGGCTGACTCCCAAGGAGTTGTTCTGAAAGGTGTCTGTCAGCATGGCTGAAAACATTATGCTGAACAGCGTCGGTGCCAGCACGCACCCTTGCTTGACGCCATTTGTGACGGGAAAGGCCTCTGAAGCTTCTCTGTCATCCAAAACACAAGCTGTCATGCCGTAGTGGAACTGACGTACCATCAGGATGAATCTGTCAGGGCACCCAAATTTCTACATGATGCGCCACAGACCTCACAGTGTCAAAAGCCTTGGTGAGGTCCACAAAGATGGTGCACAGTTCACGATTCTACTCTTGACTCTTCTCTTGGAGCTGTCGGGATGCGAAGATCATGTCCACAGTGCCACGCTCTTTGTAGAAGCTGCACTGTGTCTCGGGTAGTAGACTCTGTTCCAGGTGGTCAGTCAGGCGATTCAGCAACACACGTGCAAGGATCTTGCCTGCGATGGAGAGCAGTGATATTCCTTTATGATTATCACAGACTTGTCAATTTCCTTTCCTCTTGTAGAGGTGTATGATGGACGTGTCTTTCAGTTCCTGAGGAATGAATCCTTGATTCCAGAAGGACTGGAACAACTGAGTGCGTTTGTCGACAAGCACTGCACCACCTTCCTTATAGACTTCTGTTGGGATCGTGTCAGATCCTGGGACCTTGCCACTGGACAGCTGGCTGATGGCCTGTAGGGTTTCAGGCTTTGAAGGTGGGGCATCCAGGCTGTGGTTGATATCTGCCTGGGGCATTCTGTCAATCACCTCATTATTGATGGAGGATGGGCAGTTCAGTATGGATTGGAAGTGCTTAGCCCAAAGCTGTAGAATAAGAGTCTTATCAGTAATGAGAGTTGCACCATCTGAGTCCAGTAGAGGGGAGCTCCCTGAAGGCTGAGGTCTGTAAAAGGATCTGAGGGCTTCATAGAACCATTTGGCATTGTTTCTATCAGCAAACTTTGGCACTCAACCAGGACTCCTGCATCTTGCGAAGCTTGCTCTGTACAGTCCTGAGAGCGTTGTTGAAGGCGTTTTTCTTCGCTATTGACAACGGGACATTCTGATGAGCACGGTGAAGGCGGTGCTTTTCAGCAAGTAAAGCCTTGATCTCTTCATCATTTTCATCAAACCAGCCCTGCTGTTTCCTGTGTGAGAGTCCAAGAATCTTTAGTGCAGAAGAGTGCACAATATTCCGGAAGCGTTCCCAGTCCTTCTCAGCATTTTCCTCTAATTGCAGCTCTGAGAGTTGGTGGTCAAGATCTTCTGCTAGCGAAACTGCTGTGTTGGGGTTCCTCAGTTTACTGACGTGGATCTTTTTCATCACAGCTTTGTTTCCCTGCGGACGTCTCTTAGGCTTGATGTGAAGGCTTAATTTGGAGATGATGAGTCTGTGGTCAGTCCAACAGTCAGCACTTGGCATGGCCTTGGTCACCCTTACGTCCTGTTTGTCTTTCCTCCACATGATGACATAATCAATGAGGTGCCAGTGCTTGGAGTGTGGGTGCATCCAGGACGTCTTTTTGCGAGTGGGCAGGCGGAAGATAGTATTAGTGATGGTCAGATCATGAGCCACACATGTCTTCAGTAGTAGTAGGCCATTGCTGTTACATTTGCCGATTCCATTTTTTCCAATCACTTTCCATCCCAGGCAGAGTGATCGGATCCTACTCTCGCGTTGAAATCGCCAAGTAGAATCAGCCTGTCGGTGTGCTTCACGGATGAGAGTAGGGCATCGAGATCTTCATAAAACTTGTCCTTTACTTCATCCGGATTCGTCATTGTGGGTGCGTAGGCGCTGATCAGTGTGGCTTGCTTTACTCTTGGTAGTGGGAGATGCAGTGTCATGAGTCGGTCGTTCACGCCCTTGGGAAGACTGGCGAGTATGGGGACAAGATGATTCTTAACCACAAAGCCAACTCCAGATTCACAACGTTCATCACTGCTACGTCCACACCAGAAGAATGTGTAACCGCCTCCTGTTTCTGTGAGCTGACCTTCGTTGGCTAGGCGAATTTCACACAGGGCCACAATATCAATGTTAAATCTTGCAAGCTCTCTGGCGACCAGGGCTGTTCTTCTTTCTGGTCAATCTGTGCGTACGTTCCATGTGCCAATAGTCAGTGGTGTTACCTTGCGTTTGCGTTTTGTTTGCAGTTTTGTTGTTCTACCACATAAGATGGGATTCCCTCCAGCTGCAGTAAGCTGGCCAGGGTTCTGTGAAGCAAACAATGTTTAGGGCACCTTTTCTAGCCCCTTCCTCTTGCTATGGAGGTGAGCAGTGCGGTCCTAAAGAGGGCTGCTCAGTCACTCAGGTAGATGCCAAATCCAGCTGTTGCTTCGGTCAGCAAGAAGATGACCTTTAGACCTGAGCCGCCTGTGTACAGGTCCGCGGCTACAGCTCCCAGTGTATCCACACCTGCTGCTTCATCTCTCACCCATCGCCACAGGACTTTGAGGTTTACTAGAACTGAGGATGTCAAGACTTGCGCATGGATTGGATTAAAGTGAGGGAGAGGTGCGCATAGTCAGCCTCACTCTCTCTTCCCAGAATCCATCTTGCTCCAGTGGCAGGACAAGAGTCGAGATGGTTGGAGATGGGCTGGGCGCAGTGGTTGACCAGGGTGTCTTCCTGTCTTGCCGTGCTCTTAGCATATCACAATGCTTGCAGAAACCGCCTTCATGACCGTTGGTCCTATTCTAGTAGGTCTCATCCGTTCAGTCTGCCAGAGTCTGTCTTCACAAGCTCGGGACAGACAAATCCCTATCTCACCAAAGGGCTTGACCCAACGGACACCCTCAACCTGGTTTGGCCAGCCTGTCGAAGCCGTTGCCCGGGGTGTGGCTGCTGCGCATGCTGCAGCTACTGGGAGCCACAGGTGAGAGCTGGGTGACATGTGGGGACCAATGTTGGACGAGCTGCCCTAAGAGGACACGACATGCCCCTGCACCAGAGGTGCTACCCCTCCCTGTTCACCCCATACATCCCAAGATATACTTAGCATTAAGGTAAAAAATATGCAGTGTTATCTTCATTTTAGATGTCAAAAGGGTTTTGTGGCTCCCGGTGTTTTCTTTTGTGTGGGAAACGGGTCCAAATGGCTCTTTGAGTGCTAAAGGTTGCCGACCCCTGTCCTAGGCTAATGAGCTGGCAAATGTTAAAGTAATGTAGGGGAGTGGAAAGAGACTTTGCCTGAAAATATTATAAAAGTCCTGTCACTGCATTGTCCAGAGAGTGGTGGTCCATGGAAGCAATGGTCAAAAAGCCAAGCAAGAGGAAGGCAGACTGAAATCACCGAGGACAGATGCTATGAGAGCCAGGCTGGAAAGGAAGACTCTAGAGGTGGTTTAGGAAAATACCCTTGGACTAGAATCACAGCAGAAGGCAGTTAGCTTCAGGACAGAGAAGAACTCTGAGGAGGCAACTGTAGCACCTCTCTAGTGCATCCGGATCTTGAAGTTGTAGATGAGAAGAACATTCAGGGTAAGCTGAAGTACACCTGCTAGAAAAAGGACATTCTCCAGATGCCCTTTCCACGGACATCCAAGAAGCTGAGGGATAATGCTGTGTCTCTTAAGAGACAATTTCAAATTTGTGGTCAGGGACAGAAAGTCCCTTATCAGATGGAGCACTTCCTGTCTTATCCTCTATGTCATTCTAGGAGATACATCTGGATTTAGGGAAGTATATTTAGTCTAGGTTATAACAGCTTGCTTAAGCTGTCAGTACATATTTAATGTGAAGTAACTACTGAGGTTTATAACATCTAATCTCATATAATATTAACATGCAAGTTACTCAAATAAGGTTTTAATAAAACATTATATTTTCAATAATTTCTTGTGTCTGTTCATCTTCTTCCTAAGGCTTAATCCCCAATATTGCTCCATGATACTTAGGATTGCCTATATAATATAGGTATATTACACACACACATGCACACACGCACAAACACACACTCAAAACACCAAGTCCCAAATGTAATGACCATAGACGGATCTCTTGATGCCCACCTGCCTCTTTGCCTCTGATTTCTATTTGTAAAACTGTTATTTGCTTGGGAGGCTGGCATGCTGCAAAGAGATGTGTAGCTCATGGGAAATGAGTGTTTTCTGAGTGGTCATGTTTCCCATGGTCATTTTCTCAATGGGCAAACCTCCAGGGCAGCCCTTGAATGATAGTGCCCATGAAAGTCTCAACATTTCAAATGCACACACTGATCCAGAAAGGTTGGCGATCTCTCACCCTAATACCTAACTGTAATGATGACTAATAAAAGTCTAATGCTGATAGTATATTATGGGGAAGTTTTAATGATGACAGTGGAATCTAAGACATAAGGGATTAAAGTGAATGTATAATATGATCCAAGGTAGGATTAGTGATACAGGTCCCAACAATTTGGGACAAAAACCCTTAAGTAGGTAATTTTTTTGTGATATTTGGTGGTTGAGATGGCCTTATACACTGCCAAACTGCTGTTAGAGGTGAACTTCAATCACAAGGCTCCAGGGAGCATAATGAAGGCAATGAAAAAAAGCAATTAAAAACACTTGGTCTACCGGCAGGTTTACTATTTGGGGTTGTTAGAATTCCATTTCCATTAGTAGTTGCTATCCTATTCCTATGATTTTGTATCATAACTTTTGGTACCTGCTGCTGAAATTTTTAGTTAGTACTGTTTTTTAAATTACAGTTTCCCTGGCTCAAAGAGGAGTCTGTCATCCAGTTGACATGGATGGAATTGTCTTCCATGTCTGCCCATATTTCATATATGCAATAGCTTGGCTCCACATACAGGTGTGTGAGAAATGTACTTCATCAATTCTTTTCATGGAATTCTCCAATCTACCCCATCCCAAAACAGATGCACACTAGTCAGTTTGCATTTAGAAATCCATACAGGTTTTGACCTTCAATGCACTCCATGGAACAGCAACTACTGCAGCAAAAATCATAAAGGAAAGGCATCTATTTGAAAAGTGTGCCCCTTCTCCAAAAGCAAACATTTCAAAATAGCATGCAAATAGGTTTTAGTCCTTGAGTGAATGCATCGACAACATGTGGTGTTCAAAAATGTGCAGAAATGCACATTTATAAACATGCACAAACAATTCCACAGGGCTTTGTTTTGGGGAAGGGGGAAGGAAAACCTGCACGGAAGCAGCGTGGAGTGGATGTGGCCCAAGGGCAAAGGAGGAAAGCTGCAGAAATGGAACAGTCAGAGCCAGCCAGCATTTGCTCAGGGTAGCTACACTCTCTTGACTTGCTACGACATCCAGGGTGCTGATGATGAAATTCCATCCATTTTTTTTTTTTTTTTTTTGCTTCCCATTTAGTTTGGGGAGGCTTTCTTTCAAGTCAGTGGCCATAGAGTGTCCCACAGAAATGCTCTGGCCCAAGAATGCTGCATTGGTGCAAAGTCTTTTGCTATCTATGCTGTGGATTGTAGCCACAGTGAGCAAGGCAGTTTTTATCTTAAAAATAAAATTATAGAATATGGTAAAAATATAGCACCTTCCATCCAATTGGCATGTGATAAAGATTAGTAGCAGGGACATTAAAACTGCTGGGCTGGATCTGTCCAAAGGCCCATCCTTTCCAGCAAATCTTCCCATGACATGTGCATGGGAAGACCGCATGCTGGTTATTTATTTAAAACTTTTTTAGACCGTCCCTTACCATGGTCTTGGGATGGTTTAACAATATGACAAAATAGAATAAAACACAGCATCCTAGTCAAATTCTTAAACAATCAATAATAAAACCCATATTAAAATACTCACATCTTAAAACATTGGGCAAATAAAAAGGTTTAAGCCTGGCACTGAAAAGAATAAAGTGTCAGCACCAGGCAAGCTTCTCTGGGGAGTGTATTTCACAATTGGGGTGCCACTGCAGAGAAGGCCCTTCTCCATGTAAACACCCTCCTAATCTCCTTCAAGGAGGGCTCCTGGAGAAGGGCTTCTGCCCCAGATCTTAAGGGGTGGGGAGGCACGTATGGAAGGAGATGCTCCTTCAGGTAACCAGGCCCTAAGCCATTTAGGGCTTTATAGGTCATCACCAGCACCTTAAATTGGGCCTGGACTTCAACTGGTAGCCAGTGTAGGTGGAAAAGGATCAGCGTTATATGTTCATACCTGCCGGTCCCTGTTAACAACCTGGCGGCTCTATTCTGAACCAATTGAAGTATATGGACCATCTTCAAGGGCAGCCCCATGTAAAGAGCATTACAGTAGTCTAATTGGGAAGTTACCAGCACATGGGTCACCATTGCCAGGCACTGCTTATCCAGAGGGGGGCACAGATATGTCTCCTGGCTGTTCCTTCCAGCAAGTGGCACTGGGAGGCACATTGCCTCTGAGAATGGAGGCCGTATAAGGCCATCATGACTGGTAGCCATTGATCGTCTTCTGCTCTGCAGCTCCCAGGGGTTTCTGTCGCATGTGTGCCATTCACAGAAAATGATGCTTATTGAAAGAAAGGGCAGGTGGGGAAAAAGAGGCTGCGGAGCGAAAATTAATCGGATGCTTTTCCAAATGGGTTTCTAAGCTGCCTGAGTAGATTAATGTTGCAATTTTCAGCACTGGCAACTCAACAATTCTGATGATACGATTCAAAGTGAAATTTATAATAAGCTATGTTTAGCTCAACACACACTTTAATTGGTATTAGATGGCAAGAGCTCTGCTTTGCAGCTGAGTCATGAAGGCAAACAACATCCTTGATTGCTCCTTTGACATAGTCATTTCTGCTCTCAGGGCAATTCGGGGTTCTTGATCAGCTGTGAAGCAATGCAAGATGCATCTCACTCACTACTCCACCATTTTTTCTGTCTATTTGCTTGTGGTCGTTTGTTGAGAAGGAGGGGTGAAAATAAACTGAGGCTGAAAATTGCAGGTGTCAAAAATTCTGGAAAAATGTCTCAGTGTGCAGGATTCCAGGCTGCAAAGGTGAACCTCACTGTATGGAAAGGTGAACTTCATACAAAAGGGACCTATTTTATAAATTCACCGACTAATTCCAAACAACCTTTAACAAATAAATAATGAATAACCCAATCACTTTTCAGCTGCAGAGAATGGTGAATTGAGTGCCCCTGTTTCAATTTATCCTTAGGGATGACACGGATTTCATGCTGTGATTGGGGATCTAGGTAGACAGTGGTCGTGAGTTTGGGCTCATATATGTTCCTGTGTGCACAGTCGAATGGCCAGGTGTCCACCTCTTGCTGACTGCATACTGTAGCAGCATATGCAGGGTAGAGCCATCACTGAAACATCACCAAATGCGATTCTGAAGCAAATCTGGGGATGTTTCTTGAAATGACACTTCTTGAGGAGGAAGCTAATTTGAGAACATTTCTCCTGGCAATTTGTTTTATGTGACTTAATCATCATGGAAGGCTGGCAAGCTACTCTTAATCCCAGGAATGAAGCCCCAGAATGTCAAAGTGTCTTAGAGTTTCGGAGAAGCACTAATAATCCTGCAGGTAATAATCATATTACCAATCCAAGTCCAGGAGCAGTCTGATGTAATGATACCAAGATGATCTCAAGGGGAGCTAATGATGTGGGCAGGTCTAGCAGGCAAATAGGCAAGTTTTATCAGGGAAAACAGGAATGAAGCGCTTGGCTAGGAAGGAAAGCCCAGAGACCTAAACTGGCAAACTTGCCACATGGACCTACTTATGCAAAGCTTGAAATTCCCTGGAAGCACATTAGATAATTCAAAGAGCCCATCAGGATGCAGCTTCTCTGCAGTAAGAGAATAACTGGAGACCATTTTTTGAATAGATAAAAACTCCTGAAACAGTTCTGAGAAGAGAAAGGACAGTGGGGGAGAGTCGGCTTGCTTCATCCCAGAACTAAAACTGGGAGCCACAAACATCCACAAGGAAGAGGTTTAGAATAGCTCTCTTTCGGATTTCAGAAGGGTAATCTCCATCATTTTATTGGTGCGGTATTTATCTTTAAAAATGAGAGTGTCCTCTGATGAAAAAGCATTCTCTTCTTTTTTGCATTTCAAACATTTTCCTAGGGTGCGTGCATGCGCGTGCAAGCATCTGCTTGTTTCTTATAAAAAGCAAAGCTACAAATAAGCCAGTCAGGTGCTTTTTGAAATTATTGAATTCTCCCCCTCCCATGCTCTTCTGTTTGAAGTCTGACTTTCTTGAATACTGAGAATGTTTTCGAATAAAATGCAGAGACTATTATTTACTGGAAGCGTGGCATTCTCATTTTACAAGCTTGGCAATATCTTGTAAAATTCCAGTTTAATTGATTCAGGAGTAAATCACTGAGGCCAATTTGAGGTGACTCCCAACATTCCACCTACTGTCATTGGCAAGAGGGATTTGATTTGATTTTTATGTTTATCTTTAGTGGAAGATAATGATCTAATGAGACTTGTAATAACTAGCCTATATAATAAACAGAGATTTGAAGAATTCTACCAGCATTGAAGAAAAGAAGTACTTTGCCATTTATAATAGAGAGAGAGGAATGAATATACATGTGTGTGTGTGTGTGTGAGAGAGAGAGAGGGAGGGAGGGAGGGAGGGAGGGAGGGAGAATTCCACCACCTATCCCTATATCATTATAATTAGGTGTCATGTAGAACTACCAGAATTTCGAAACTTGATCTTCACACACTGATTCCAAGGTTATTTCTAATGGGAAGTCTGCATAAAGTAATAAAGTAATACGCTTTTTGTACAGACCAAAGGAATACCAAATTCCTCTCTTTGGGCTTAATTTATAGACAAGCAGAACATTAGGAACAAGCGTTTTACATGAGCATTTACCACAGGCTGCTAGCAAATTCTGAACTTCAGCACACCTCCAGAATCAAATGACACACTAGATTAGTTGGAGTAGCAGAGTACTTTACGGTTCCACTCTACCGTTTTCCGTGGGCAGATGTTTCTCTGAAAGAAAACCAGGTAATTGGCTCCCACAGATCAAAGCTACTGGAAGAGATACTGTTCATCTCCTGTTTCTGATCAAAAGACTGTGGCAATGCCAAGGTCAGCCGGGTTCCATGTCCAAACAGAGACATGTCCAAATGGTGGTCCAATGCTCCCAAGAGCACGGACACTGCTGAATGTGCTTCTCTTTTTCTCCCATCACTGCTGGTTGCCTTGTTCTTAACGCCTACTATGGGCAAGGACTGTTTTCCCTGGTTGCACACACAGTTGAAAGAGCAGAAATATTTTAAATATATAATAACCCCAAAGGCTGCATATCCTGTGCCCCCACTCTGTATGTGCATTGTGTATTGTATTGTAAGCTGCCTAGGAAGGCCTTGGCAATTATAGGTGGCCTGTACATATAGGTAAATAAATAAATAAATAAGCAAGCAAGCAAGCAAGCAAGCAAGCAAGCAAGCACACCCCAGCAGCTGGATCCTTTCTTCTTCCATCCCTGTAAGATGGTGTCTTGGCCAGTTGGATAATTAAAGGCTTTTGTTTATTTGAAAAGGGGAAAGAAAGCAGTAGCCCCCTGGAATATTAATCTTCACGCAAGAAGGCCAGCCATGATTTGTGAAAAGTCCTTTAGACTGAATGGATGATTAATATATTTGTTTTCCTTTTCCTGTGGAAAGGCCAGGGTGTCGCTAATACTCCAGAGAGCAACTAAACTGGGTTTAATCTTTCTCCTTTGACCAGGCACTGTCATTCGGAAACTACGGGCTAGGGAAATTGATTATCCATGGAATCGTTGGGGTCGCTGACTGAAGCATCCCCACTGGCCTTAGCCTTTTATTGCCTAAGAGCTTCCTTGAGGGCGTGTTCTCAGTATTTTGGCAGCCTGCCATGTAGTGGTATGTTACAACACTGCAGCTGTCACTTGCAAGGTACTTAGACACAGCATTGATTTAAAAGAAAAATCACAACCCTGTCAACCTACTAAAAGCTCCTGCATCTTTTGGTTCACTACAATGCTTACTGATTCAACATATTAACATAACCAATGTTTTTTTTTTTCTGATAAGAAGAGAAGCACTCTTTCCCTATGACAGTTGCAGACTCTTCTTTTACACACACACACACACACACACACACACACACACAAATACAAATATAAAAATCATATAATAAAGGAAACATGTAATACACAGAATAAACATTTTAAAAAAACGGACATCACTTTCAGCGCACCTGAGACTTTCTGGTCTCGGTGGACATTCAGAATCTTCTGAGGAATTTTTCTCAAAATAGTGCCCTTGGAATGATTATTCAGGATGCAAACCTTTACATATTCCCCATCCAATCCCTTAATTTGTGTCCTGTTCAGGTCTCTCCTCCCTGTTTACCGAGGGGAAGGGTTGGGTACATTCATGGAACTGTGAGAAAGGGAACTGTGGCAAAAGTAGTTATTTAATTTTAATAAAAGGTCCTTTTGGGCCGGAGTGACTAGAAAGCATTGCAGAGATGCAGGTACCCTTGGGAGGAGGAGGAAGAGGGAGAACTCACTTCAAACCCCAGTGGGCCAATCCGGATGAGGCTGCTGAGTTCCATAGGGAAAAACACAAGGAAGGACATTTTGCTCACGGGGACTTTCAAGATACATGGTGAGAGCCAGAGGACAGAGCAGGGAGCATGGAAATGGAACTGCCGTGGGGACCACAAAATCACCTGAGTGGTGAATTCAGGCAAAAAACTTTTCCCTGTAGAAACCATGCGGTGCTGTTTTTCATGACGTATGAACCAGGCACCGTCTGCTTTGGCTCAGTGCCAAACCGCAGTCAAGGTTTGGAAAGCAAATACTTCCGATTGATTAGCATGGAGAAGTAAAAACGGCTATAGCGTGTTTTCTCTTAGACAGAATCGCATGGTACTTGCAGTCACAATAACTGCTAGGGAAGGGATTATGCCTGCCCAATTGCATTAAAGTAGGTCTATGTACCCTTACCATTTGATTTCTTTTTAGAGACTTGGCCTTAAAAATCTTGGCAGAATTACATGGAAAATATGAAGAGAGTTGCTCATTCTGAGAGGTTCAGGCCTATCATTTCAGAATGATAGCCACAGTGGTTTTTCTGCAAAAGCAGGAGAGTTCTCCATATATATTGCTTTTAATGGTTGGCGTGTGTGTGTGTGGGGAGGGCAGGCGTGGACACTTGTTTCACTTTTCCTTTCCCTTCTGCCCACATGTTTGTTTTATTGTGTGTGTGGGGAGAGCAGTGTGAGAGAGCGGAAAGGGGATCTCAGGTGTCTATTGAGAAGTTGCTGGTTTTTTCCCCCCAATATATTTTGGAAAATTTGTTTTCCTTCATTTGGGGCCACTTGTCTTCTGTTAAAAAACCCCCAACCATGTTCTGGTATGTGTTGGGCAACAATAGAAGTTTTTCCACAGGCACGTGCGTTTCCTTTTTGCTTTTTCTCATTTGGTCTTCTAGCATTAGAAGAAAGACAACAGCGCGTCCCAGGTGCTCTCCCAAAGTCCAGTGATCAGAGCCCAAGGTGAAACACGCCAGATGTCACCTCACTCAGCGGCACTTTCTTCTTTTCCCTGCGCTGCTAGAGAAACAGAACCAAAAGTTGCCTTCTGCCCTTGTTCAAATCCAATGCACATCCCCAGTAGTGTAGTTCCATTAAGCCTACAAGATGAGCTTACAAGAGCTGAGCCAGGCTGTCAAGGACAACGCATTTTGGAAAGCACTCATTCATAGGGTTGCCATAAGTCAGAGATGACTTGATGGCACGTGACAGCACAACAGAGGCTACAAGAAGTAAGATGCTGAGTCCATATTCAGCTTGCAGAGTGTGATAGAGGGAGCACCTGTGTCTGTGTGTGCATTGCATAAATGCAGGGTTGAGGGGGTTGTTTTTATTTTCTTGTGGATAAGCCACTGTTTATGCATCTGGAACACACAATTGTTCTGTAGCAGTCCATTTTTCCAGCCTTATAAAACAATGATTGAACAAGCCCTTGTGATGTCTTTAAAAGTAGTGTTTAAAAACCAAATTGACAACAGGGGAAGACGCCAAACACGAACTATCTACAGTCAGGAATTCCCGCCAGCAAGAAAACACTAATTCTTTCTTGTAAACAGAGTTACCACTTAAACGGGCTACAATAGTCATGCTGCTTGCCCATTAATTAGGCGCCCTGTATTGTGCTGATGCTTTTACTGGGCAATTGTGCCGAATCAGCAGGGGTGGAATTCACTAAGCCATTCATTAAGGGTTATTCTGCCATGTTTGCAAGGGAAGATGTTTCATGGGGATATTTGAGTTGCTTCATGCTTTATTTCCAATAAGAACAAACAAGAAGGATAGAAGTAGGGTGGCTGAAGAATTATAGACTAAACTGGCAGTGCCACTTCAAGCACAAAATGGACCAGGGGAGATATGGTGGTTCAGCCACAACTAAATCCTACCCTAAAAACCACAGCAGTAATTCAGAAACCTCCTAAGATTTGACACATTTGATTGCAAATGGCATTTAAATGATTAAACGTTGCATGCTCTTCAGATATCTGTTTCCAGGCCATATTATAATCATGCAGTGTCATATAATGTGCTATATTTTCGTTGTTGTCTTGCAACAAAGCATGATGTTTTGACACTTGAACACCATTTCTACAGTTGTTTCACAAGCAACATCATGGATGGATGGTGTTGATTATCTTTCAGCAGACTTGAGAAGGCATCGGGCACCAGAAGGATTATAAGCAGATCGGAAGAGGGATAGTCAGGATATTCTCTTAACAGGTTGTTGATTTCTCAATCTAGGCTGCCTCCCAGATGAGTGAACCTGCTGCCATGATCATCCACGTGGAGTCAAAGTTTACCAATTAGTAACTGAGTGAGAGATGCATGTGCAGAAAAACAATCCGATGCTTTTATCAGAGCAAGCAATTAACCAGCTTGCGTACATCACTAACATGCAGCTGTTGTTTTTATGAGAACTGGACACTTGTAAAATGGGCTTTTGATTAACAATCCTGAGATTGCAAATTCATTTGCAAATCAAATGAAAAGGCCTGATGATCTGTACCAGAATCTACATTCAGGTTAAAAATTTGCTTTCTCCTGCTCTCTTTATAATTTAGGGAAGAGCTGTAGTTTTATGCTGGAGCACAACTCCTGCAAGCAAAAATACCAGCAATTTACCCCTCCCTTGAATAATTTTGCAAATGATCCCCCTGCTCTTACAAATTCAGTAAGTATGGCTGAGGGAAAAAGATGGGGAAGGGAGAAGAAATTTTAAGCAAAGCACCAGCTGAAGGCAATCAAATGCCTTAAATACTTTATTTAATGTTAGTAAAAAAAATTCTGTCCCGTTGGCTTCATTTGGACTTAACGTAAACTATTTTCTGCTTTACTTGAACAGGGCTGTCAAGGTGAAAGGCAAGGTATTCCCGAGTACAAATAGTGGAAATGAAAGCTACAACCCGTTGCTTCCATTGGCCTAGTCAGAAGCCAGACTGTAAACATATCCTTCCTTTATTCCTCCTTCGCAGCTTCAAACAATGAAAGTTTCACAACTTGAGAAGCCTTGGTGAAATCCTATTGTTGGGCATCTGTGGTATTGTCTGAACACTGTTCCTGTATGGGAGAAGCAGTTTTCTGAAAGCACAGAAAGAAGCAGTGGTTTGTTCTAAGGTGCCTACATTTCACCATAGATTCGCCACTTGTCTGGTCCCAGGATCGCCATCTTACCATCTTTGGTACGGGAGCACCACAGAGTCCCCTGGGAAGAGCAGCCAATGAAGTGCCCACTTCCAGCCTTCAAACTCTACTGGCCACAGCACCATAGCAACAGACATGTCACTGCTTACTTTATTCCCATTGGCTGAGTGATGTGTTTCCTCCTTGCTTATTTTGGAAAGTGAAAGACAGTGTGAAAATACACAACAGGAGATACAAATACAGAGAAGGGGGAATCACAGCAACCCTGCTTATTTTAACTTAATAAAAATAATATCTGTGGCAGTTGGAGTGGCTGGGAAGCACCCCAGACAAGCAGGAACCCTCAGAAATGGGAAGGGGAAACTTGGATCAGAACGGCAGGAGGCCAATCAGGTGGAGGTAGCTGTGGTCTATGGGCAAGAAAGGATAGCACTTGCTTGCATTGACTGTCAGGATGCTTGGGGGGCAGAGAGCGGGGTACAGAAAGGGTGCTACATTCTGAACCACATGATCATCTGACCGATCACTTTGGGCAAAAATCTGCATGCTGTAGAAATGGGGCAGAACTGTTTGCTGAACGAACCCAACCAGTGAGCGCTTCTTTTATTATAACTTTGGCATATCATTGTGAACTTCTCTAAATACATGGGGATACAATGTATGGTAGAATAGCCACTTACAAGCCGCCAGGGGAAAGAGAGAGAGAGTGAGCATGAGAGAGAGAGAGAAGCTACAGGCTTGCATAATATGTGTTGGTATTTATATGTATTGGTCCCTCTTCAGAATTTAAAGAAGACAGTTGTGTTTGCACATAGTCCTCAGTTTGCAGGTACCCTCTAGTTAAAAGTTGAAATTAAGGATGAAGCCCCACAAGAAGGGCCTGGAACGGCCATCAGCAGCAAGCGGCTGTATAGCACATGGAAAATAAACACCAGTCACCTGCTGTGGTGAGATGTAAGGTATTTCTGTTTAAACTACAGTAACATTTTCAAAGCTGCTTTTGAACTTTTCAAAAACCTTGTGGAGATGGCAATTGTGATTCATTGTGTTTCTCTAATGCTCCCTCTCTTGGGGAGGTGCAGAAGAGCAAAGCATAAGAAATGTCCACCATGAAATGGAGGGTGCTCCAGATGGTTGCAAAAATCAAGTGTACTTGTAGGACTCTTTTGCATTACAGGAATTTCATCTGGCACATTTATAACCAAGCCCCTCTGGATCTCCTAAATAATTGAGTTAGAAGGATTGTTCTGAGTGTAGAAGGGTAATAGGATATCAGAGAGGTCAGCCGCAGATATAAACACATCCTTAAAGCAGTGGCACCTTTTATATTAGTATTGACCAATATTGGTGAAAGCGGGATTTGTGGGGGTCAAGAACTCCATTATAAGCAGCATAAAATCCTTCTACTTTGTGATGTTTGCCCTATGAAATATGGAAGGAAACATGAGTTATTGATTGATTGCTTGGGACAAGGGAGACACCTTGGTGTGTGTGCCAATAGAAGGAAGAATTTCACTATCATCCTGAAAGGAGGTCGAGGGGGTGCTAAGTTCTCTTAACTTGGACCTGAAAGCTACTCGAGGTGCTCTGCATAACAATGACAATCAATACTGTGGCAGAGACCAGTTTGTTAGTCCCGTCCTTGCCTCTTTAGGCTTGTTGCTTAGGAGGCAAGAACTGTGCAAAGGCAAAAGCTGATTTGTTAAGAACAGGCGTTTTATGAGGACACCAGACCAGTGATCACAGCCCCTGGCAGCCAGGGCAAATGACCCAGGATTGGTTTTATGTGCTCCAACCTTCTGTCCCTAGTTAGCAGTCTGACTGCCCCATATAGATTATGACATCTTCAAATCAGAGGGCACAGAAGAAAACAATGCTACCCTGTTGAAAGCAAAGGAGACTACCCAAGATTTATTTCAGATCATACAGTCCTTTCTTGGGGAAATAATTTCTTGCAGCTCAAGATAGCTGTAAGACAAAGCGTTCATAGGGGAATCAGTACAATGGCATCAACATTTTCTCATTGCCAGGGCAGCATCTCTTACTGAAATAGGAAGGGAGGGTTCTCCTTCCTCTGAGCAGTTCCCGTGCACGGTCAGAATTTGTTCTGGGGAGGCAGAGGACCTCTCCACCACACCAGAACAGATCTGGGGGAATGGAGGGCTGAAGAGGGGAAGGAAAGATGGACATTTCATTGCATGAGTACACTTGGGTTGGTGTGGCATTCACCCTTCATTCTTCCACGCATTACATTTCTTTTCAAATGCTGCCTCCTATTTGTGTAAAGTATGATACAAAGTGTGCATGTTAATCTCTGAGAAACAAAGCCAGTGTGGAGCTCCATGGTCTAACACCAGAACAGAAAACTGGTCTTGCTAGTCCTTCAAGAGGGTCAAAGCATAAAATACATTATATATGAAGTGTGCAGCTATTCCTCCCTTTCCTTTGCAATCACAATTAATAGTTCGTGGCCCCAATCAAGACTGGAAAATAGAGGGCTGGACCATGGGTAGTGGCCCTGATGCAGTCTGGGGCCCAGTGTGCTTACCTGGGAGTAGAAAAGGAAGAACACTACATACAATACATTTAAGGTATGGTGTAGCATGGTCCTAAATCTAGAGAGTCAATAGTCCTAGGTGCCCAAGTGTAGAATTCAAACCCTGCTGAATTACTCTGTACAGGATAGTGCTGTGGGATAAGTCTTTTTTGCCAACGGAAGGTTCTGCGGGAATTGCAGCCATAGCAAACAAGTGATATATGGTTTTTTATATTAATTGCATTTGGATTTCAACAGCTAGGAATAGATGATGCGGAGAGTGGGGAAGGGTGGGGGAGGGATACAGTGTGCAGTTTGAGTGTTTTTGTGCCTTAGACTGGGACAGTGTAATTAATTTTGTTTTCCAGAAGTTAGCAGATAACTTCCAAATTTGAAATTATTCCACTACTGCAGCAATGAAAGATGTCAAAAGCTTTGCCTCAGCAGTTTCTGTTGGGAAAAAGCCCAGGCTATCTTTCTGTGTGGCATTTCAGTATCAGAAGCCTTACCTTTTCCTTTCTTACTGTGAATGGACCTCAACTGGCCAGGGCGGCATTCTGATAGCTCTTTGTCAGGTGCAGTGATGACCCATCCTTTCCTGGGCAAGCCTATTTTTGTCACTCTTACCTTTATAACTTATGCTGGGGAAAGGATTGGAGTATCAGAGCAGAGGGACACAGGAGCTTTGCCACTAATGTACTCAACTGCACGGCTTTTCTCCATGTGGTCTGCTAGGACCAGATAGGCTCTTTAGGATTAAAAATAATCCAGACTAGTTACAACAAAAGGCTTTCACTGTACTCACAGCACATCTGGTAGTCTTGCATGCTGGTTAGTCCAGCTTAACATCCATTAGACTGTGTTGCAAATCAGCATGGTTGAAATAGAGCCAGCCCATGCATGCCTTGGCTTGTGAAGGTCCAGAGGAGAGAGAGAGAATGGGGAGGACAGAGGGGTTGGGAGGGAGGGAGGGAGCTCCGCTAAGAAGATGCCCAAAGATTCAAAGGCAGTTTTTCCTGACAACTCTAGCCTGACCATAATTCTGCAGAAGTACACAATGCAAGTATCGCAGAACCATCTGCAACTAGACATATAGGGGGCAGCAAGCCAGCCCATATAGAAAGGCTTCTGATGGGTTTGGAAATGTATAAACCACTGGATTAGAGAATACTTGGACATTCTTTGACTGTGTCATTTTCTCTTCTTCTCTGGTCCAGCTATGAGGAAGCAAGGGGAAAGCAAGCTCACACACTCCTTCTTTGTCTGCCTAGCCCATACACCCCCGTTGAGGCACCAACCTAATGTGAAAACAGCCCTCCCTTTTCATCTCGCAGTGCCTGGGAAATAGGATTGCGGGGCTCTGTCTCTTGATGTATGCAATGGAAAGAATCACACAGACAGAGCAGGCTTCCTCCATGGCACTAAAATGTCTGTTTACAGAAAGCAAGCTTGACCCTCCCCAGCAGGGATCTTCTTACAAAGGTACTCATACAACTTACACCCACCTGCTCTAAGTTTCTCCTCTCTCTTCATGAAAGGTGACTTGGAGAAACTTACCATTGTGTTCAAAAGCACCCTGTTGTTCTTTGAAAGAACAAAGGCACAAGACTCTGGGAAGACAATATCAACAGAGGAAATTAGGTGTTAGGCTGCTGATGCAGGGCTGCCTTGAGCTGCAGGAGGTACTTAAAGGGGAACACTGGGCACAAAGCTTGGAAATGTTTGTTTTCTTTTAGGCGGCAGATTCTCTTACACTGATCTCTTTTCCTTCTTGAATCAAATGCTGCTGCCACCTTCTGCAGATATATCTGCTGTACTAGTAGATGGTTTTTGAGATCTCTTTGGTGCATGCATGAACAAATGCTTGTTCCTGATTATCTGCTTTTCTGTGCTACCATCCTGAAGCCCATCACTCCCAGAAGGAAGCATCACAAGGCCTGTCCATGGCCTTGAAGGATGTGAGAACAGGTTCACTGGGCCAGATGGGTTAGCCATGCTCCCCACAGGTATGCTTGCTTCACTGATGACCAGAGCAGAAATGTTTCCCCGGCACCTGCATTTTGGATGGCATGGGAAAGGGATCTACGTGTACAATGTGCAAGTGCTGAGCTCTTCAAATCTTCTTCCCCACATCAGTGAAGAATCCCCGTTGGACCCAGATTTGTCCCACTTGAGAGCTGAACCTCAGCACATAGACTGGGTCTTGTGAAGCACCCTAGAATTATAAGCATTAAGCGATTTTGCAGGGGCTTTTCAGGTGAATTTCCTTACCCGAACAGGTTTCTGTCAGGAAGCAGGGATGTGTGAATAACTCGTTTCATCTTTGACCAGAATTTAGCCAGTCTGCACTGCCAGCCCTCATAACAAACCAAATTGCATCCGAAGTCCATCTGTTTTCAAGCTGAAAAAATAAAATAAAATGCATTAAAATAGATGTACATTTGAAAAAGATGCATACGTTTTCTTTGATCATGGGGAGAAAAAGATTTCCAAAATGTGTAGAGTCCATGCAACCATTTAGCTACACATGAAAACATGAACAACTTGCCATCACATTGTTTTTAAAAGCTTGCGATCTGATATGGGCACAAGGCATAACAAGTTTCGAGGTGGAATTTGGAGACCCTTGATGGGGTCAAGTTTTGCTGATTCACACATCCTACACATTCCATTTCTTCATTAATCTAAAATAATATGCTTTGCATTTAGCACTGAGGCTTGTGGGAGGAAAACATGAGGCAATTACCATAAGCTTTTTGAAAAGAGAAAAGGTCAAAAAAAGAGAAAGGCTAGATAACAGTGATTCCGTTAAAGGCTTTTGTATAAGCTGTAGCCTTCTTGGGTCAGGGAAGTTGCTCGTGCTTAAAAATATCAGGGAGATGTGGTAAAAATCCAGAAATCCTCCAGCACCACAGAGAAAGAGAGCTTGTCAGTCCCAGAATATGACTGCTTTCTCCATGGTTCTAGAGGCTTTCTTGGTTTTACCACACCTGCCTGATATTTTTATGCTTGATCTTTCAGGGGTTTGGTTAAGCAATTTCTGGACTTAGATAAAAGATTCAAAGCATTGTAATGCACTAACATGGTACATCACTGGTCAATTTAGAATCCTCAGGTTGTGGGCGAAATCCATTTTTTTATCATTCCTGTATTTAATGAATCGTGATGTGCAGGGTGGAGAAGTGTACTTTGTGTTAATGCTACAACACAGGTTAAGTTGAATTAAACATTAAAGAGGCTGCAGTGCCGTGGTGAAGTGACACAGAGTTGCCATTTTTGGCAGCAGATCCCTATTCTTTCTCATGCATAGCTGTGCCCAAAGTCACTATAAGATTCCTGTGCTTTCTCCTCTTAAGGATATTTATTCCCACTGCAATGGCAGAAGAGATATACAAGCAAAAGAAAACAGAACCTGAGTGCATGCACATTCGTCTTGGAAGCAAAAATAACAAAAGGGGAGCTGTTGTTTTCTTGTGGGCCCATCATAAGAAAGCAAAGCTCACTGGAGGAGACAATACTGCTAGGAGAAGGCAGAAGATGAAAAGGAAGACCAGGTATGAGATGGATCCATTCCATAAAGGGAGCCACAGCCTTGAGCTGAGCAGGACTGTGAAGGACTGGGCATTTTAGTGTGAAAGGACTTCATGACATTCAACCTTTTTGCTCATTTGCTTGCAGGGAACAAAAGAAGGATGTGAACTTTTAAAAATATTGTTTTGAATTAAGAGATACTTAGAAGTAGGAGTCCCTCTTTTTAGCTCAGTTAAAATTCAGTGTTTATAGTATGTGGTTATCCATATCAGCAGGCAGTTTGTAATGAATGGCCTCTTAAGCAATTGTAATACATCAGCAACCAGCATAATTGCATTTACTTTATTTGTAAACTGTCCTTCTTTAATTAGAAGTAGCTTCCTGAACATGCCCAGCAACTTATATCTTTTGCTTCTTTGCTATTAACAGTTTCTCAAACAGTTACAGCATAAGATTAGCAATCACCAGAAAACATTATGCATATTTTATGTGGTGTCTATAGTCACCCATTCATAATTTATAATACGTTGCTAAAACATTTATTAAACACTGATAGCTGGCTTGATTCTGCTACTAGTGTATATTAGAAACACAATACCATAACATCCTTCAGAAGTGTCGCCATCTTCTTTGAAGACATGCTCATTGTTAATATATTTCTTCAACACTTGCAGTATAACAATGTCCATCATGTTCTATCAAAGATTGATGAAACCATCACTGTTTACCTCATTCATCATGTGTGGCATATGTCAAGAAAAATCGCAAAACACTAACTGGAAATGTTTTGGGCACTGTGATGCTCAGTTGCACATAAGACAAAATTATTGGAATGCTGTTGTTTTTAACCCAAGGCTACTTGTTCAAAGGAAACTCCACTTTTAATATATGGGATAATGCGTAGAAGAATTTCCTTAGCTGAACACAACTGGAACTATTTCTTGCAACTGGATCCATACAGCAAGCTAACAAAAGGCCTTGAGATCTTAGTTCAATTTTGTGAGAGTTGGGACCGATTATGAGAATGTTCTACAGCCAGTAGCTTGCATAGCTTCACATGGATGCCTCTATGTAGTCACAAATCCACCGATTCTCTTATATTGGTAATTGACTATCAGTGTTTACATCTGGACTAAATGTTACATTGGCCCCTCTAGTTTACTTTGGTGTTTAGTCTGACCGACAGTAGTGGTCCAGAGATTCCAGCAGGGATCATTCCCAAAATTCTAATCCTAGCTTGAGATGCTGGGGATTGAAACCAGTGCCCACAAAGCAGGTATCTTTGACCTTCTCGCTGGCCTTGTCTCCCCTTCCAGGCTATCTGTACCCATCTTGTGACATGCCACTAAAAGATGATCTCTTTTTAAAGAAGCCAGAACCACTGAACTTCCAAGCTTTGACTCCATCAGCAATACCATCCCTGTTATCCCAAAGTCTCCTGCTGTTTGGACTTCTCTTCCTGTTTCCAGGTGGAGTCAGAAATGGCATTCTGATGCAGACCTCCATTAGGTGAATGCAAACTGCCTTAAAAATGCAAACAAACTGTATTAAAGAAGTCAATGAAAGAAGAAACAAGCAAAGTTAGACTACTAGCCATTAAAGAAATGCAATTTATGTATTGATAAGAACTTTATTCCAAATTAAATAACCCTCCTCCCTCCCAAACTCAAATTACCAGCATCCACCTTTAAGGAAGATCCCTTTTTTCCCTAAACGCCTGTCACTTGGAGTGCCTGCCACTTCTCAGTGGGTCTGGCTTTAAACAGAGACCATCTTCTAAAGGATCATCTGCACCCATATATACCTACCTGCCCCCTTAGATCAGTTTAGGAGGCCCTTCTATGAGAACCACCCCTCAGGGAGATGAAGGGGTGGCAAGTAGGTGAAGGACATTTTCTGCTGCCGCTCCCATCTTTGGAACTCCCTCCCTAGGGAAATTCACCTGGCGCTGTCTTTATTTTCCTTTCGGAGCCAGGCAATTTCCTTTCTAGGAAATTTTTAACACTTAACCTGAATGCTGTGGCCTTTTTTATATTGCTTTCACATATGTTTTAATTCATTGTGTTTTAACTGGTTTTAATGTGTTTTATTTTGTTAATATGTTTTATGTATTGTAAGCCACCTAGGATGGCCTCAGCAGTTATAGGTAACCTATAAGTATATGTATAAATTAAATAAATAAACAAACAAATAAACTAGTAGGATAATGGTACTGTGAGATCTGTGAAAATTGGGAAATCACTTTCTAACCATACAGATGGTTAAACCCAGACTGATGATCCAGCCAAGGGAGCGGACAGATGGGGACTCTGCTGTTTCACACCGATATCTCAGCCCCCTGTTTCATCATCACAAGGGCCAGGAAGGTGCCTCGAGCTATCCTGATTCCCCTGACCGGGAACCCATCCTCCTCCAAATCAGAGAATTGCAGTTCCATGTGCATCTGTCTCCTTTTATGAATGGATGCTGACCTCAGGGAAGAATTACAGTTCTGCGCATACACCAGAGAGGTGCAAGTCACAATTGATGGGAGTTAAAATGGAGTAAGCAACAGCACAACAAGATCAATTCTCATTAACTCTTTACCAAGGAATAATGCTGGCATGGCAAGAGCACTTCCAAAAACAAGTTAATTTTTAATGCAGCGCTGTTGCAGAGACATTTTAAAATCTCTTCAATGAGATGCTGGTGCGTACACCTTGATTTTGCTTTGTCAATATGTGTGTGTGTGTGTGGGGGGGGGGGTGGGTGTTTCCCCCAAATTTCTGTGGCTACCTCAAGCAGTGATAGAAAGAATTCTGGTGCATCTAACACAATCCTGAACCGTTCTCAGAATCCTTGCATTAAAGGATTGTACCTTTCCGGAGACAGGAAGTTTTCTCCTCCCACTCCAATAACCACCACTTAGATGAATGCGATTGGAATGAAGAGTTTCCCCACCCAGCCCAATTCCATCATCCCACTAATGGGATTCAGAAACCTACACAACTTGCTCACAAGGCACATGCAAGATTAACGACATGTCGTCTTTTTCATATTGCTCCGAATTTCTCTCTCTCCCTTTTTGTAGATAGTGCAGTCTAGATTGATTTGTGGCCTTTGCCTGTTTCCATACATCTTGACTTTGACAGCCATTTTTGCTTTTCTTTTTTTCTTTTTTTATGAGCTAGGCTTTTATGCACCTCTGCAAGTTTAAGGTGTGTTGCTGTTAAGCTTTGCTTCCATGTCTCTGGGGATGGGAGGCGGTTCTAAGGTCTGACTGTGTAACTGGCATAGCTTGTAGAACGAGGATGGCTGAACTGCAGCTTGGGAGATGTCTGCAAGTAGTTCTGGGGAACTTCAGTAGGAAAGAATAAAACAAGCCCCGGTGCTTGTAGATGCTAGGAGTATGACAGGAATTGTTCAGCAAAAGCTTGCCTCTTGGAATCACCTGCTGGAGGAGGAAGAGATGGTAGCAAAAACTTCATCAGGGTGGGTAAATTAAGACCTGGGAGCCAAAGTCAGCCTTCCTGAGGTCCCAGTCTGTCATCCATAATCCCCAGATGTCTATACACCCCCCAAGGGCTCCGAAGCTTTTCCTGACCTGCCCATCTCTTGTTAATTTCCTGGTCTTTGTGCATCCGCCATTCTAAAAGGTCTAAATGCCTCTTCGAAGGCTTAATTTCTTACAATAAAAGCTTTTCACTGAAAAATGCTAGGTTTTCTATTTTTGTTCCACCTCCTTTACCTTTGGCCCACCAACACAGGGATGTGGCTTCTCCACAACTGAATTTAGCCCTGAGTGTGATACTGATCCACATGACTGGAAAGGTGCAAGGACATGAGTGGCAGAGATGTGTCTCCTGAAAACTCATCAAGACCAAAGTGAGCTCCATCCTGTGCTTGAGTTGCAAGGATGTGTATCTCTGTGTGATTGTAAACAAATTGACCTAACCCTAGCATGTTGGAAAACAAACTAATGATTCATTCCTAATGCATTTAGGTGAGACCTCCTGCCCTACCATCCAAACCCAAACACCTGCCTAAATACCTTCACAGGATTAGGAGACTGGCTCTGAGATCATGAGTCTTGTCTTGCAGGGGAGTCCTCTGATGCCCCACCAGTGAGGGATGGTAAGGTTGGAGGTTGTTCCCCACCCCTGGACAAGTGTTTGGGATGGAAGCAACTGTGAACAGTGCCAGGGGTGTGACTGAAAAAGTGTGGAAACAGGCATTCAAACACAACCACCTTTTTGGTAGTCCTAGCATTTCACTTTCCAGAGGCTTATTATGTAGGCAGTGGAAGGCAAGCCTGCTATTTCTCTGCAGACAAACAGGAAGTACAAATATGGGCTTGTACTTTTCATATCTAATCCCAGACCATCTTGGTTCTCTTACTTACTTAGACTAAGCTGTGAGCTGTGTTTCTGACTACCATGGAGACTCTGTCCAGATCAAGTCTGGGAGGACAGCACATCAGATTCTACTAGTCTTGGCTCCTCTGGACCAAGATGGAGAGAGGTAGCAATCATAAAATTTGTTGCTAGTTGCAAAGTTGAATCAGACCCATTGCAACCCCATGGACAACATTCCTCCAGGCCTTCCTGTCCTCCATCATCCCTCAGAGTCCACTTAAGCTCACGCCGACTGCTTCAGTGACTCCACCTCATCCTCTGCCATCCCCTTCTTCTTCTGCCATCTATTGTTCCCAGCATTAGGCTCTTCTCCAGGGAGTCCTTCCTTCTCATTAGGTGGCCAAAGTATTTGAATTTCATCTTCAGTATCTGGTCTTCTAAAGCGCAGTCAGGGTTGATTTCCTCTAGGACTGACTGGTTTGATCTCCTTGCAGTCCAAGGGACTCGCAGGGGTTTCCTGCAGCACCACAATTCAAAGGCCTCAGTTCTTTGGTGCTCAGCCTTCCTTATGGTCCAGCTTTCACAGCCATACATTGCAACTGGGAAAACCATAGCCTTGATTATACGAACTTTTGTTAGCAGGGTGATGTCTCTGCGTTTTAGTATGCTGCCTAGATTTGCCATAGCTTTCTTCCCCAGGAGCAAGCGTCTTTTAATTTCTTGGCTGCAGTCCCCGTCTGCAGTGATCTTGGAGCCCAGGAAAATAAAATCTGGCACTATTTCCATTTCTTCCCCATCCATTTGCCAGGAAGTGATAGGACCGGATGTCATAATCTTAGTTTGCTTGATGTTGAGTTTCAAGCCAACTTTTGCACTCTTCTTTTTTACCTGCATCAAGAAACTCTTTAGTTCCTCTTCACTTTCTGCCATTAGAGTGGTATCACCTGCATATCTGAGGTAGTTGATATTTCCCCTGGCAATCTTAATTCCAACTGGTGATTCATCTAGCCCCGCCTTTCTCATTATGTGCTCTGCATAGAAGTTAAAGAGGCAGGGCGACAGTATACGGCCTTGCCAATCTCCTTTCTCAATTTTGAACCAATCAGTGGTTCCGTGTCCAGTTCTCACTGTTGCTTCTTGACCCGCATATAGGTTTCTCAAGAGACAAATAAGATGGTCTGGTACTCCCATCTCTTTAAGAACTGGCCACAATTTGTTGTGATCCACACAGTCAAAGGCATAGTCAATAAAGCAGAAGCAGATATTTTTCTGAAACTCCCTAGCTTTCTCCTTGATCCAGCATATGTTGGCAATTTGATCTCTAGTTCCTCTGCCTCTTGGAAACCTTGCTCTTCGAAATCATAAAATAGCCAACCGAAAAACACAGCATCATGTGAAGAAGAGTCCAAGAGGAAGTATTCCATTCCAATTCCAAAAAGTATAAAACAGTGAGCAGATCCTTCCTTTACTAACCATGTTTGTACAAGGTAGAAGACCTTTTGGAGGAGGCAAGGCTATCCAAACCAAGCAAGCAGTTCCACAACTTAGACACAACCAGAGAAGACTGTCTTGTGTTCCAGCCAGCCCAGCTGAAGGAGGAGAGCTCCCCACTAGAGTTCAGTGAATGGGCACATTCATGTGGGAGGAGGCATTGCTAATGCAATTAGTCACTGCCACTTTGCTACAAGCAACAAAGCCATGTTCAGGCATAGTTGTACAATAATAATAATAATAATAATAATAATAATAATAATAATAATAATAATAATCAGGTGGGAAGTGGTTGGCTGAGAAACTATATGCCATGTATGATCAGGACCAGTGACAATGATACCAGAATGGGAGTCTCCTTGGTGTTTCTTGGGCTTTTCGAATCTGGTTCCCACTTTCTGTTCAGCCTTGCCTCATCTCCGTAAGTCAACCAAGGTCAGCTGTTCCCAGCATCTGCTCCTTCCCTGATATACCTCAAGGCATCTGTTCCCAGTGGGAAGTTATAATTGTAGAAAGTGGGCCCATCTCTCACTCATTGCAGACTGTTCAGGTAGATTCATCTGCTTTGGAGGAGGAGGAGGTTGAGGAGTGAGGGTGGGTAGGACTTTGATGTTTCAAGGTTACCTAGTGAAGTTTCTCAGGCAGAGAATGAGAACCAGCCTGCTTTGAGAGAGGCAGAAGGGTTTTAAGGATGGGAGGGGGAGCAACTCAGTTAGGAGATAATGGGAGAAAACAGCTGCCCAGCTGGAGGGTCTTTGCTTTTCCCTCCATATTGCCCTCAAGCAGCAAAAGCCACCCTGATGGTGGAGCCAGAAGCTTTATTAAAAGGGAGGTAAGGAAGGGAAGTTTCTAATTTGGATTCAACTCTTCACATGGGCAGATGCTTCTCCCTCAGTTTTGTTATGTACAGTCAATACTACTTGGTAATCTGTTGAGCTTCAATAAAAGAACTACACTTCAAAGGATTGTCTTGAGTTCAATAACCAAAGGAAGGGACCAGCTCATGACAATTATTATGAAAACTAGTGTGGTGTGGGGGTTAAGAACGCAGGACTAGGACTTAGCTGATCCAGCTTCTAGACTCCATTTAGCCATGGAACTTACTGGGTCATGTTGGGCCAGTCACTGATTCTCAACCTGAATTACTTCTCAAGTTTGTTGTTGGGATAGAATAGAGAAGTGGAAGAGGATTGGGAATCCCAGGATTTTTTTTAAACACTATATACATGTAATATTAAATAAACAACAATGCACAACTGACTGTAACCTCCTCTTGTTGCATATGAGCATATATCCATTGGGGTCCAAATCTGTAGCTTCTGTCCTGAAGCTATTCCAAACACAGACAAGGAATCACCATTAAAACAGAGTAGCAACTCCTGGTCTTCTTTCTTCCCAAATGGGTAGCTCCCCATTCTTGACCTTGAGTTGTGCCACCAATCTGCAGAATCCTCTCTCTTCAGCTCCAGGCTTGCAGAAGTGGCAGGGCCCTGGCGACCCCAAGTCTAGCATGGGGTTTGCAGATGATTCCTGTGGTGGAAGGCCAGCGAGACTGTGAAGCGAAGACACTACCCTCCCAAAAGCATCTGAGCTGTGCAAGGGAGGCAGAGCCAAACAACCTCCTGTGTATTAGTCCAAGGATTTATTTGCTATAAATCACCTTCAATGTGTCAGCACATGGCTTCATTACATTCAGGTAGTTGGGCTTCAAGTGAATTAAAACTATATCACATTTAATAAATATAAGGCTCAGAGACATTTAGGTGTTCACTGAACCCATGTTTGGAAATGAACTTACTAGAGTTGCTGTAAATATTTCAAAAGTAACTAATAAGTAAGGTTCTTTTTTAGTTCTTGACTTAAATGCCAATATACCTGGAGCCAGAATGAAGTGGTCAGGAATTTGCAAGCCAAAGAAAGCTTCCCTTATTCAGATGTTTGATAGCAATACTTGTATATTTACAAACAGCAAAGCAGCATACAAAAACATCAAAAATAATAAAAGGGAACTTTTGAAGGTTGTGGTGGAAGAGGTGTTTGTGAGGTGTTATTTCAGGTTTGGTGATTACATTTCCTGTCTTTACGGTAGCAAAGTGTTCTGTAGGATCATGTTGACTGGTCTACACAAACATGCAGCCTTTAGACAAGTTACTTGAAGGACAGGCAGCTGTGCTGGGAGTAGGAACGGCTGAATTAGCTGATTTCTCACTGTTTCGAAGCACTGTCCTGAACTTGGTGATTTTTAGGAAAAATTCCAAGGAGAATTTGTAAGCCTTTTTGGTGCAGATTTCTCCTAATACATGCATTTTGGATGCAGTTCTACTTAATATGTTAATCTTAATAATTGCCATAATCAAGTACAACATATGCACGTTGCTTGCATTTTTATAAATTAAACCCAATGGCAAAATTCAGAGATGTGTGAACTGCAAAGGTGTGATTTCATATGACCTAAAGGAAGCAGTAGTAAAGACTTTATTAAAAACAAAGTGTTGGATCATTTCTGGCAGGTCTCCAATTCCTGGGCAAGATATTGGAGCATGCGGTGTTTTCTCAGCTCTAATAATTACTAGATGAAACAGATTATTCATCTTTCAGCTGGTCCACAATGCTTTGACTAGATTGTGGTCCAGGGCTAGTTACAGGAAGCACATGGCCACTTTTTGCAGTAACTTCATGGGTGAGCAGTCTGCTTTGGGGAGAATTTAATTGCTGATTATGACCTATACAGATTTGCATGGCTTCAGATCGACTTCCTGACAAGCAACCTTCTTCTATATGAACCTGCCCAGTTCGAAAGCTATTTTGGAGGACCTCTTTGGAGATCACTGTCTGCAGTGGCACATTTGGTGACCACCCAGAAGAGAGCCCTTTTGGTGGCTGCACCCAGGTTGCACCTAAGGTGGCTCCTTTTCTGCTATGCTTGAGTCAGCAAGCAAAACAGCTGCATTTAAAATACATTTTAAATTAAATTTAAATATTTTAAAATGCTATATTTCTTGTAGGTCTTTTGAGTTGTTAATAATGCTTTATTTTATTGTAATTGCTTCTGTAGGACACCTTGAGTGCCATCTTTTTGAAGCTAGGTAAGGTACAGATGGTTGGATGGATGGATAGATGATCAGCTCTGTATTGATTCTGTTGTGCAAAGATTTCCAGAGCAATTGTTAGCTACTTCTTCCCCTGGAATGCACTGGACATTAACTTCAGTTTATTTTTAAACAAGGATTTACCCAGTCTACACCTTTCAGTTCAAACATACCCGGATACAGTCTGACTTGTGGAGCAACCAACCAACCAACCAAACAGAAAAGGTTTGACAGCAAGTGTGCGCTTGAAAAAAAATGTTGTGAACATGCATAATTTTGAGAAATGAATGTAACTATGCTTTAATCAATGGGGAAATAATGCATATATTTCAGTGATGTGCAAAATGCATACTTTTGGAAAATATGCATGTGAATATGTCAGGCTGGACATTCAGTACTGACTTGAATCAGAAAGAGATTTGAAATGGGATTCGGAGAACTTCAGAGAGTTCAGCTTTGCTGATTTGCACCCCATGGTGCTCAGTTACAGTTCTGGAGACCAACTATATAATAAGCAGGGTTAAGGGCCTTGAATACATGTGTGCAGGAGTTTCAATGAGTGGGTGAAGGGTTAAGTACTCCCTTCTCTATCTTGCTGCTTTGGCTTCACCCCAAAATTCATGTTATCTCTGCATTTTTGAGATGGCACATATTTCTGCCCTCAGTGTCAGATGTGTCCTGCTGTGAAACACGTGTGTTCAGAAAGAAGTAACACTTGGTGCTCATGGAGACCCGCTCCATTGTAAGTAGACATCCTAGCAGCCTGATGAGAAGCACGTTTACTTACAAGCAGATTCCGTTAAATGGTAATATAGCCTCTCTCTCACACATACACACACACACACATTTGCATGCACACGCACTAAAATGTAGTTGTCGATTACTTGATTATCCTATTTATTAAATCTCCTCCTTTAATCATTAATAGCCATGGCAGTAATTCTTAATCTGGGTCTCTCTCCTAGTTAAATACGTGCCTGCCATTTCATCTCGTACCATCTATTTAATCTAATCTCTTTTACATCACACTTAATCACCATAGCTTGTGAGCATCAGTGTAAGGTACTCTCTAGGGGGTGGGGGGATGAAATGAGTGCTGTCTTCTCCTGACCTTGACAAAGGCTTAAAACAAAGCTCCTGTTTTCAACCAATTTTCTAATGTTTCACTAAGCTCCTAGCTGTCTTATTCTGTAGGTGCTTTAAGGCCATAATCCTACAAGTGCTTAGTTTCATACAATGGGTTTGATCTCAGGATGGGAAGTTGCTAGTTGCCTGTGAAAACCAGAGTACAGAGAGTCCACCAAAATAATGAGTGCCCTGCCTTGTTATGAACAGAAAAATGGTACAATCCATATCTCATTAAAGCAAGGGGGAAATCTGCCTTTGATCTTAAATTCTAGAACTCTTTCCAAATCAATAGCTTCTCAGCATTTCTTACGAGTAATATATGTACTGACAAAAGGACTTATGGGAGATCCAGTGTCACTCAAGCAGACTTTCTGTTCAGGTCATATAAGATATTCAACAGGGCTTTCTCTTCCCTCTGCAGTTTCTATGATAGGTATGTGCGAGGAATTCAGTGGGGACTGAAAATCAAATGAATTTTCATGATTCTGTTCCTGCATCCCAGTTCTTCAGCCCCATGCTAGCACTGACTTGCTGGGGTGAGCGTCAAATCAGCTCATGGGCTTTTGTCTCTGGGATAGACTGCATTAACTACAAATAGCATTTACAGAAATAAGCACCCAAAATCCACGTGGCTGTAGCAAAATTGGTGAAGAATTGGGCAATGTGTGCAAATCAGTTTCACACTAATTACAATTCAGGCAAACAATGATTTATGCAGATCAGTCACCACCATCTGGTTTTTCGGTTACTTGTTTGTGCAACTTTTACTGGCAGTTAAAACAAATACACATGTTGCAGTTCATCTTAACAGTTGAAGCCCACAGAAAAACAACCATACTTGGCCTACGTCTTATAATCAAATCAGAAGTGGCAGGAAGTTCATCAAACTAAAATGAGCCAGATTTCCCTGTTTTGGTGCATCCACACCCCATGGCATCCAAATATTCTCCATCACATCTCTTGTTCCACCATCAGGAAGGACTACATGGATATAACCCTTTGTATGTTGAATATGGTTTGGGAAACATTGCAGAAGGCAGAAAGTTGGCAAGGTACCTGCCTTAGCAAAACAGTTGCAGAATTTTGCGGGATGCTTGCAAAAATAGAGTTTCAACAAGATGAGGGTCTTCTCTGTAATAGAACCCCAACTGTGGAACTCACTCACATCCATGATTTGGCTGAAGCCAACTATTTATGCATTCATAATTATTTTGGTGGGAGATCTGTTTGGTTTATTGTTTTAATGGTTTCAATAGTTTATGTTGTTTTGTTGCTGCCATATTCTGATTTTAATGTCAGATATTTTATAATTTATAATTTTATTCACTTTATTATGACTATTTTAGTTTTACCATTTAGTTTTACATTTCTTTTTTTTTCATGTTCTTTTGTTGGAATTGTTTTGCTTCATTTTACTTTACTCTTTTATTTTACTTTTCTTGGCTGGCTTTATACTGTGATTGTTATGATTGAATTGTACTTTGTAAATTGCTGATCAAATGTTGTTTACTGTGCTGTGAGCCACCCAGAGAGCCTATGGCAAATGGGGCAGCATATGAGCCAAATAAATAAGCGAATGAATGAGCAACCTTGCATGGGTTGGCGGCAGCAGGTATCAAAAGAAGAGATTTTGAGCCAAATTGAGAAGTTCTGTGAAGTAAACCATTGATGAAGACTAAACAAGACGAAGCCAAGCAAAACTTTTATATCAAAATTCCCCAAGGTTGTTCTACCTATCACTGTCCTGGGAGGGGTATGTTTCTTTGCACTGGGGAATATTCATTATACTTAGAATGTTCCTGGTCCAGCTCCTTGAATCATCACTTAAAATGATCTTAGGCATCTGGTCTACAAAAGCTTCTCATTCCTGGAAAACCCCTGAACAAGAAGACAATACAATGCAAGATGAACTGGTCTGACTCTATATCAAGGGTTTTTTTGTTTTTTGGTTGTTTTTTAGGAAGGATGGCCTTCCAGGACATAGCAGTTTCAGTGTTCTTGTACAATGGTTCACTCTACTGAAAAATCATTGAAATGAAATATTTGTAAATATGCAAACTGGTAATACTATAATATAGAGCCATTTGGATCTAAACTGAAAGAGAAGATAAATTTTCAGCTAAGTGTTCATTTCAATAGCAGAGCTCAAAATATGCAATTATTCAAATTCAAGTTTCTACCATGAGGTTCTGTGACAATTTATCTCAGTGGTATTGTGTTGAAAAATAGGGTGTTTTTTTTTCTTTTGTTCTCAGACCAGCTACAATGCCAATAATTGCATTTGAACAGCAGGCCTAAGGGGTATTTGGATAGATTATGTGGATTTTTCTGGCATGTAAGAATAGCAATAAAATGAATCCATATGTGATGTAGCTTTTCTTTAGTAATATTTGGCACACATGTCAACCGAATGACAATGAATTTGGCATTCATCTCTGCTGCGGCTGTTACACTTCCTGAAGAGCAAGGAATGTGAGGTGAAAACAGGCTACCACTAAGCATGTGGTAGCCATTTAAAACATTTTACATGACCAACCTGGACCTATTTAAAACCAGGACTACCCCTCTTCCCCCCACACACACTTTCCCTCTATCATTGCAACTGATCCTGACTGAAAACTGTGGAGTCGCTGAAAAACCCCACAAACTAAATTGATCTGTTTGACTAGCAAAAGTCCCTGCTCTGCCCAGATGCAACCAGCAGTGCCTAAGCCATGTATGAAAGGGCAGAGCGATCTGGTCAAGGGCAGGGCTAGATTACAACATTAGGCTTTGCCCCCAACATTAGGCTTTTCACTGAGGTAGGATGTCCACATGCTGTAGACAACATGGCCTGGACTCACGCTGAACTGGTCCTAACCTTGCCTCTACGCTGGACCTGTAGGATTGGGCAGATGAGTGTCTTTCTGTGTAGAGGGCCATGCATGTAGCAGATGTTTGCTTGTGTGGTTCCTCAAGCAGCTAAAAAAGTGCCCAACAATGTGACTGAAGTATTTATTTTCATCTGGATCTTGGTCATTTTAAAGATGGGAGTCATGTGTGCAGACAAACATTCCCATTTTTCTTGGGATTTTAGCACCAGTACTTCATCACGTTTATGCACATCAGTGTTTCCTTCTGTATCTGATAGAAATGTTCATGTCGATTACTTGAACTGAGGAAGAGCATCACTCCATCTTGGCAAGATGAGGGCAGGGAGTGTCAGGGGAAGGATCACAGCAGAGTCCCTGTTTGGCATATGGGCAGCTTAAGGTTTAATCTTTGACATATCCAGAAGGGACTGGGAAGATCCCTTCTTGAAACCTTGGAGAGCCTTTGCTGTCTGTCCCTGTCAACAAAACTGGGGTAGATAGAGTGAGGCCCTGACTCCGTAGATGGCATATTTCTTCCTATAAGTTCCCCTCCTTGTGTGGGGAGCTGCCGCTTCTAAGACGGCACTCTTGTTTTTTACCAAAGCTGTGCAGCTGTGAATTTGCATCCGTACTTTCACTAACCAATTATAATGCTCATTGACATTCATATACTGTTATTTCACTCATAACGCTAATGAGTTCAATAACAGAGGCCCTCTGCAGTCTTTCATATAAATGTGCACATTCTCCATTTGTAAAGGGAAAATTAACGTATTCTGCTAGCACTTGCATTGGATTCAGTGTGGCTGAAATAATTCTGTCACAACAGAGACACACAGAGTTAGGCGTGTGCATCTGAAAGACGCTGAAGGTATATCTTTCAGAGCCCATACATACTTTCAGGGTAAATTTTGGTACCTATCCACATTTTGCGTATGAAAATGTGAATTGCACATTTCCAGTAGTGAAGTATTCCAAGAAGAAAGAAATAGATATTTAAGAAACAATATTCTGACAGGGATCTCTAGGCAGCTTACAACAGTAATCAAAACACAATTCTTAAAAGCAATAACACTGTAAAAACATCATACAAAAACACCCTAATAAAACAGCTACAATATCACAGTGGCCATTTAATATGGCAAGTTAAAAGGATAAGCATATACATCATTAGAATTACATAAATTAAAATCAGTTGTTAAAACACCTAATAAAGAGAAATGTTTTTGCCTGGCACCGGAAAGAGAGTAATGTTGGCTGTAGGCAAGTCTCTCTGGGGATCTTGTTCCATAAATAGGGATTACCTACCGATAAGGCCCTTCTTCTATTTGCCACCCCCCTCACCTCCAGATCTTAATGGGCAGGTAGGAATATACAGGAGAAGATGTTCCTTTAGGTAACCAACTTCTAAGCCATTTAGGGCTTTATTTGTCAAAACAAGATCACTGCAGACGGGGACTGCAGCCAAGAAATTAAAAGACGCTTGCTCCTGGGAAGGAAAGCTATGGCAAATCTAGACAGCATAGTAAAAAGCAGAGACATCACCTTGCCAACAAAAGTGTGTATAGTCAAGACTATGGTTTTCCCAGTTGCAGTGTCTGGCTGTGACAGCTGGACCATAAGGAAGGCTGAGCGCCAAAGAATTGAGGCCTTTGAATTGTGGTGCTGGAGGAGACTCCTTCAAGTCCCTTGGACCACAAGGTGATCAAACCGGTCAGTCCTAGAGGAGTTCAACCCTGACTGCTCTTTAGAAGGCCAGATACTGAAGATGAAACTCAAATAGTTTGGCCACCTAATGAGAAGGAAGGACTCCCTGGAGAAGAGCCTAATGCTGGGAACAATAGATGGCAAAAGAAGAAGGGGACGGCAGAGGATGAGGTGGCTGGATGGAGCCACTGAAGCAGTCGGCGTGAGCTTAAGTGGACTCTGAGGGATGGTGGAGGACAGGAAGGCCTGGAGGAATGTTGTCCGTGGGGTTGCAATGGGTCAGACACGACTTCATGACTAACAACAACAATGTCAAAACAAACACTTTAAATTGGGCCCAGGGTTGCACTGGAAAGCAGTGTAATTTGTATAGAATTGGTGTTATATGGGCCCACAAAATAATGCCTGCTCCTAAATGCATGGCCTGATTTTGAACCCTCTGAATTTGCTGGACCATCTTTAAGGACTTCCCCACATCAAGTGCATTACACCCTAAACAGAGGATCATATCAGGTTTATCATTCTCTCTCTCTGAGTGAAAATAAGAGAAATGTTTTAGGAAGTATTACTCCCTGGAAGTTAGAAACATTCAATTAAAGATGAAGAGGGGAAAGTTATCAAGTTTCCACATGTGCAATGACATTCCTGGGCCAAATAAGGCTCTTCCAATATTTTCCAAAAAGACATGTGATCCAAACACTTTTAAGGGTCACTTAGGAAACTATCACAATTTGAAAAACTTTACACACACCCACCTGACAAAGGGTTGATAGCAAAAATATGTGCAGTCATGAGGACATCCATATTAAATGTACATCAGAATATCAGGAAAAGGGAGAAAGATGTAGGTATGGTTTGTCAGCAGAGGTTTGGCACTGGAAGAAACTTAATAGCAATGAATTTATGTTTAAAACATTGCATCAGTAGTGTTGAATCACTGTAAAAAGTAAAAAAGTAAGTAAAAAGGGATATGGAGATTAGGAAATGACAGATGCTGGAGGTGAAGATTATTATCAGTGGATTATTTTCATATCCTCTGACAGTATGAAAAAGAATCAAGTCATACTAGTGTATTCTATTTTATGTAATTATACTTGTGCATTTTACTTTATGTAAAGCAGATCACAGGATATACAACAGCAGCTGATTATTGAGAGCTTTGTTAAATTATCTAAATGATCTTGTAGGGGACTGTGAAAGGGAAGTGGCTATTCATTCACGGCTGTCCAAATCTCAAAAGCTGCCCACTTCAGGAATGTGGGGCTCCCCCTTATGAGTCCTTCTTTCCTTCTTTTTCAGAATTTGGGACATTCCAATGATGGTGTAACTGATTTATATGTGTGAGAGAAAATCACGCATTGGAAAATAAGTTTGTTGAAAAATGTGCAACAATTGTTGTACTTCAAACAATGAGTGATGATCATCCAATTTTCCACTGAGGGCCACATTTAGCCGTGGGTAATTACCTGTTGGCCACACATCTGCAGTGGCCAGTCCAAAGCCTGAGGCATGAACCAGCTCACCTCCATTTACAGTCTAGAATAGGTCAAATGAAGAAACAAGCAAGCAAACAAAAAGCCCTACTTCCATCAGCCAATAGGTCAGCAGGCCAACAATTCCAATGCGGACAAGAACAGTGATTAGCAAAGCAGGGAAGAAGGGACTCCACAGAGTGGAAATCCAAAGAGGCCGAAGGACACACTCCGCAGGCCCTCTTGCATCTCTTCCCACTCATGATTCTTCCCTCCTACCTGGAATGTCCTCCCCAGACTCAGGCACACCCAGCACGTGGAGAGATGCTTTCTCTTCTTCTGCAACTTTCTTCTCAGCCACTCTTCTCATTCAACAGATTTCCAGGGAATGGATGGATCACGCACTCTTGGCAGATGTCTGAACTGATTGCATGCAGAAGGCTTTTTGGTTGCAGATCATCCACCCTTGTTAACCGGAGACCCCATCCTAGCAAATCTTCCACTCCTTCCTGTGGCTCCTATGCTTTTCACAGAATCTCTTCCACTCCCCAGCTGCTGCACTTTACACAAACATTTCTGCAATTTTTGAAAAAGCATCATTCTGGTGTTGTTTTGATTAAAGCCAAATGCAAAGAGATGTATTTGTCAGATTGTCAGCTTTCAGCTGTCAAAATCTGAGAAAAAACAAGAACATTCACAACATCATCTAGACAATGCAAACCCATCAACTCTCTCACATTGAGCCTAAAGACTGTTTAAGGGAAGACTCGCAGAGGTTGCAGAGAACCTGGGGACCTGGAGCTGGAGTGCTCCCTGGGGGAGGGAGTCCCATTCATAGGGGCCTGCCATGGGGACAAACATTGGATTTTAGCATTCCTTTTGTTTCCCTCACTGCAGTCAGAGTGGCATATGTAGGATACCAGCCATCTAGGCACTGTCCAGACATATAGTTGCTTAGCACCAGCAATCAGGCTGCCACAGGTGTCCTAAGGAAAAAACTCTGAGCCATCTTTAAGGGGCCATTGCTGTTTGGGATTTGTGTACCCCAGCACACAGGAAAAGGCACACTCGGTTATTTTACAGTGCATGACAGAATGAAATGCCCACAAGCAGCCAAAACTAGGATGTGGCAGTTGTTTTAGAAAATCTCAAGTAAAAAGCTGAACCATGTCTAGAAATAAATTTCCCCCCGTTTATGCTTCCAAGAGGCATAAAATTGTGAGTACAATCTGGAAAATATTCCTTCTTTGCCCATTCATCAAAAATTGACAAAGTCAGTAGTTGGAAGCTTCATTGGAGAGTTTTGGCACTGATGTTACCTGGAGGTTAGTTGGGTTGTTTTGCATCAGACCTATACATATTAGGGTATAGGTTAGGGAAGAAGCTTCCTCAGATCTGATTGGCTAGCATTCCAGGAAATATGCTTGACTCAATTGCCTGTTTCTGATGAGACTTGACTCATTATTGTTCAGCCCAATCAAAGTTAAACATTTACATCTCAGTGATTTAACTGGAAAAGACTGGCCTTCACCTTGCTGCAGTTCAAAACCTGCATTAATCACACCTGGGGTCATTTTATGCCCCAGACAAAACTGCATCAGGCAAGGCAAATGCTGCATATGAAAGGCTTTTATTTGAATAAATATTTCCCCTAGGAGCTTTGAATTATAGAATGGTATAGATTCTATCCATAGTATAGAAAGGATGTTAGATTTCAGCTGGTATAGGTAATTTAAGATGTAATGTTTCCTACAGCTGTTCATGATAACTTCTGCATAACAATGCTTAGCCTGTTAACTAACATTGCAATAATTTGGCCTGCAAAATTCAAATCAGCATTAAAAAGGATTTCTCTGGATTGAGCTTAGTTTTCTGGAGGTTTTAGCTCAAACCTTTGGCTTTTAAAAGAAACTAAGATGAGCTGCTGTTGTGTCTTTGGGATCCAAATGCACCCTATAGAATGATTCTTATTCAAATGTTGTGGATTTGTGTTCCCCAGGCATGTTTTGGCTTATAGAAAGAAAACTGTAGAAGGCAGGAGGCTGAAATGTGGGGAGATCTCTTACCAGCCTGAATTTAATCATGTCCTAGAAAGACTAGGCTGTAGGTCTGCTTCTGTGTAAATTATTCAGCAAGATGTGAGCCTGGGGCCATTTGGGCATCACAACATGCAGGACAAAGTTAAGCATGTGCTGAGCTCTCTCCTACTTTAATTAATTGGGCATAAAACTGCTCTGCTCTCCCACTGAATACTGCAGGCCTGTATGGAATGAGAGCTGCCATCTGGGAGGAGGAGTACCTGCATCTTTTTCATTAACTGAACATATCGTGTGTGGTTTACAAAGCCCTTTCCAGTCCTTAGCATTGTCCATCCTCAGACAAACCCGTGGCTTTGATGGCTTTTTCCCTTGGCAAGTTGGGAGCATCCAAAAAGTGTCCCTTGCATTGGGGGACAAAGTTGACTTCCTGGACCATGAATGCGCCATATATGGAATCACTGGACTGAAGTGGAGAAGAAGTAAATATCTGGCAGCCAATGCCCTCAGGCTGGCATTTCCAGCACTGTTACAGCAGCATCCTCTCCCCTGTTCATCTGTTAAGATACTGGGAAACTACTCGGGGGAAAGGGGGCATTGAAGCAGCAGGCCATGGCATGTGGTGATGCTTCCTTTGAACCAGGCCGAAAACAAAGCCAGTTTCAGGAGCTTCTGCTGAACTTACAGAGCAGCGCTGCTCAATGTGGCACATCCTTGTGAAGTGAGAGTGTGGAAAGAAGTGAGGGTATCTCTTTACGGACATCCTGCCAGTGAAAATGAACAACCTGCCGCCAGCATGCAGTGCTGCCTTGTGCCACCTGAAGACAAAATGGACCAGCAGCCTAAGATGCTCTGTGCTGGGGATTGACGTCCAGGGGCAACCACCGTTGTTTCAACAGGAGAGGGGAGGCATATGTGAGGGTACCACCCGTGCTGGGGAGCTGCAGTGGGGGAAAGGAAGGCTTGGCATGCCAGAAACAGGGAGAGGATGGAACAAATTGGCTTGGGCTGATTGGGAGTTGGGTCAAATTCTCTGAATGCAGTTGAGGTGATTTGCATGGGATGTTAGTTTTGAAACCATCTCTAGATTTGCACCTATACGTATCACTTAGGAAATGCAAATTTTATGGAAATATGTACCTCCCTTTGCTCTTTCTTTTTGTGCATGTACTGTGTTTTGGCAATGTATGTGGACACCCTAAAAGAATGACACTCTGCGAGCATCCTAGTGTTTTATGCCTTTACTAGGGATGAGAGAGAATTTAATTTGATTCTTTTTTGGATAGGAGCAGAACAACCAACCAACCAAAATTTGCTAATTTCTTCATAAATAGGATGGAAAAAATGAGATTGGACAAATCTGAATGTGGGAGAGGACAGAACTGGTTGAGGCATCTATCCAGGAAGAAGGTTTGGAATAATTGGCTCTTTAAAGTCTGGCCTTGATTCCCTGTGCATTCAACCACCCTTCTGGTGCTGAATCAGGGCAGCCGCCTTGTGCCTCTGGTATGTTCCTCAGCTTCAGGACCTCCATGGAAGATGGAGCAGCGTCTTCCCCATGCTGGGCACAGCTCCACATATACAGCTCCCAATGCAGTCAGTCGAGCATTTCATTTTCCTTCATTTTTGATAAGAATGTACCAAAATTCACAATTTTTCTTCATAATTAGCATGGAAAGAACTTGATTCTTTTTTAATTGCAACTGCTGGAGAAAGTGAAGCTGAGCGATCTATCCACCCATCCATTCCTGCCTTTACCAGACCATGTAAAGATAGAAAACAGACAGCACAAATAAAATGAAAGGATACGTGTGCAAAGGCAAGAAGTATACAGTAACGGGCACCAGTTTATGCAGGCATAATAATTATTGCCAAAATTCATACAGGTTTGCCTGTAACTGTCAGAAATGTTTGCTCCATGATTACTCTATTTTTGATGAAAATAGTAGCTCTGGACTTCTCATCTAAACTCTCCTACCCCAAGTAATTTTGCTCATTCACAAGTTAACACATATGAATTATGGATGTAGAGACCCAAAGAGACCCATCTCAGCCCTAAAATGGACCAATCTTTTTCTCAGCATCACCTGCATCGTCGGCTTGTTGTGAGGATAAAGTTGGGGAAGGAACTTGCTCGTGACACTCTTAGTTGCTTAGGAGGCCGGATAACACCAAAATAGGTGCCTACATACATAAACATGCACAAAGAAATCCATTCACTGACTTGGAACATAACAGCTACATTCTGCATAATGATCATTTCTTTAGAAACAGAGTGAGTCAGAAGGGGTCTCCTGGGCCATCTAGTCTGACCCCTGGCTCCAGCCAGCTCCCCTCATGACACGCCTGCCATGAACATGTCCAGCCTATCCTTGAACACCCGCACCAATGGGGCTTCAAGCCCTTCTTTGTAATAATGGTTTCTCTTCAGTATAGGCTACTGGAGTTGGAGAGGGCTTTCCTTTTTCTTTGCCTCTTCTAGGGCTTTCTCCCCTGCATCTTGTATTGTTAATAGAACATTTGCAAAATCCCCACCTTTTCCCCCGGAAGCAACAGTAAAGATTCTGTTTTATCAGATGCTGCATGACAGATAGGTGCACATTCTTATGATCCCACAGCTGAGCAAAGTCAGTTGCAGTCACTTTGGGGAAAGAAGAGGGAACATTGCAATGCCCTCTGGAAATTGGTCTCTTGCAGAGATTACAGAATTATTTAAAAGTGTGGAAAGAGAAGAAATGAGAAAGCCTCATGAATAGGAGTTGTCAGTTTACTCTTCGGGAAGTGTGCAGGCTTCCGAAGGGAGCATCACTTCCAAGCAGGTCCATTCCAATGCAGCCTTTCTGTAGCTCTCCAGCTTTTCTCCCTGGAGGAATCTGGGTTTCAGTAGCAGTCAGAAAATCTGACAGGTGTGCAGATGCTGAAGCTATAGGTGCATCAGGTGGGGGAAAGCTGAGACTGGGAAATTTTTGCCAAATACATCGCTCAGTTTGCAAAGACAAGATTAGATGAAATAGAAACAGATAGTGAACTCTGTCTGTGGGATTCTTCTTATAACCAGGCTCCTCTTCTGGGCTTCATGTGGTCCTGGTCATAAATACGCATAAAATCACTGCTAGCCATGAAGACTGCCCTGTTTCTGACTCCTGCTTCACAGCAGAGCTTTTACAGAGAGACAAACCACAGGAGCCTCTGAGCCTTTCTATTACAGTGCATTTGCCTTTTTACATTTGCAGAAAGAACAACCATGCCTGCTACAAAGGCATTTTGTTAGCAACACCTGTACAACATAAGATGTTGCATGGGATGTTTTCTCTGTATCTCTTTGTTCTGAATGTAAACAAAACATGGACAAATCTGTCCTTTTCTATTTCTCTCCATTACTCATGTCTCCAATCCTGCTTATCCTGAACCTTTGAGGGTTTTATTTTTTTTAGGTTGCATGAAAGTCCTTCAGTGGCTTATTTATGCCCCAGTCCCATGAGACTTTCTGTAAGCATTCAGACTGGGAGGATTTTGAGCAACCTTTGCAAAGCAAGAGGGGAACAGTGGGGGAGGTCCATTCTGCATCCTTCCAACCCTACTAAACTTATAGATAAGCTGAACTTGGCAGTCTTGGTGGCACCCCTGAGAGCAGAAGGGAGGAGGCCAAGATGCCTGTCCCTTGCTGATGCCAGTCTCCTCCCCTCCCGGTCTGCCTGAACACACCCAAAAGCCCTTCTCAAAGGGTTGCTCTTCCATCCTCAGATGCAGCGAACACAGTTCTTTCCGTGCCTGCTGACCTCACAGGTGGATCTGAGCAATCCTAAGGCTGTCTAGACACTGCCTTCTGGCCACAGGATTGCTCTGCTATGTCATTTGTACCAGTCTAAAACAATAATATTTTGCATGCATAAAAACAAGCCCATCAAAAAGGAAACATAAAGCTTTAACACATACAAACTGCATCTTTTAACTGGCTAAATTGAGAAGCCACATCTTCAGTTCCCTTTTAAAGACCAACCAATAATGTGGACCGATAATATAGCTCGGTATTCCATAGTTTGGGGGCAACACCGGAGTGCCACCTGTTCAGGTGTGCCCAATAAATGGACCTCTCCTGCAGCCTTGAATAACCAAACAGGTTGTATTATTTTTGTACACCTCTTTCTGACGGCAGGAAGCTTTGGATACATTTTGTTTTCCGACAAACATTTTTTCTTTTGCAAGAGATTTTCCCAATGGAATGCATGCTAATGGAACTTTCCCTAATAAACACATTTCTGTACACACTTTTTGACTGAGGATCTCAACTGCGAAATGTGGGGCACTGCAAATTTTGAAGGAGACATTAGTTTTGTTCTGTGTAACGTGCAAGCTGAGTCAAGTTCACGTTAACATCTAAACTGAACACACTTCTGCCCCGTCCCTGGAAAATGCACCTGCTGTCTGGCAGGGTAGGAACGTTTCACGTATCCAGGCATGCGAGTTGTTGCTCTAGGCATGACTTGATATACTGGTAGCCGAGTCATTGATAATTGATGGTGTGTGGCCATATATCTTCTCAGTGCAGCAAACTGGTTCATGATTTGAAATTTGATGAGCTGAAAGCAGATAGATCTTACAGCTTTGGGGACCTTCTAAAATCAGGCACTGCAATGTGTACTCTCCGGGGACCTGAATCCCTGCCGTGATGCTCCAGTTTCTTTAGCTTGCATGAACTCCGATCAAAGTCAGGAATTCCGCTTGTGTAAAATGGAATAGATAGATGTATTTCAGTTGTTGTGGTGCAGGGAAATAAGTGTGAGGAATGGAGAATCCTTCTTTGTTCCTTCCGTCTCGTCTAGAGACCTGAAGATGGCGAGGTAAGCAATGCACATATAATTAACCCACTGGCTCTGCCTCTTCAGGGAACTGGAGTTGACAGTAACAAGAAGATATGCAATTGTAAGCTTATTTGTCAACCATCTGGGATGCCAGGCCCCTGAAGTAGAAGTGCTGTCAGATTTGATTCCAGTTAACCCTGTGAAAGCATGCAATGGAGTTTGTTTTTAATTTCCTTGATCAAGCATGCAATTGATTAGCATCCATCTTAGACAAACAGCATAGAGTGATGCATTGTTTTCCTTGCACAATCAGGCTGTTCTGGCATCGGTGTATTGGCAGATGTGTCCAATAACCAATTGGGTTCCTACTAGGAGCCAACAGATGACTTGCCTTGAGTAAAAGGCTTGCCCTCTGAAGCAGGCATAGGTGGACTTCGGCAGAGTGCAGTCTGCTTTCTGTTTTGTTTTTATTTTAAGACAAGAACATCAGCTAGAATCTCTGTGATCCACCCATACAGGTCACATGCACACAGCAAGAGAACCACTTAACACTCTTGGGATCACTTAACAACCATGGTCTAAATCATCTGTAAATGATTCTGAGTTGCTTAAGTGCCTGAATTTCTTAAGGATGCCTTGTCAGCTCCGTCCATGGTGCACCTAGTCCAGCGTAGTTTATTTATTGCAAGGATCCCAGTAACAATCCAGGCCCATATACCCAGTGTCCCTTCTGTCTACCCCAGCTCGACATACTTACTTACTTACTTATTTTTTTATTATTAAAACATTTCTATGCCACCCCTTGCCGAAGCCTCAGGGCGGCTCACAACACAAAATAAAATACAAGAAAATACAAAAATAACAATATGAAATTAGCAATATAAAATAAATAACAACATAAAAGAATACAGTAGCATGAAGCACAAACAAGGTGATGGCAGAGTCTTGAGGGTACTGTAAGGGATCGCTCCACTTAGGTTCAGATTGAAGGAGGAGGGTTCAAATTCTTGAATACATCAATACATTTTTTTAAAAGCAGCAGCACTGAATCCCCTGTTTTACAGAGTATGGGGGAGCCTACCCAGTTCCTCTCTGATGATCTCATTTCTACTTGCTAGAAGAAGTTTTGAAACGGAGGAACATTAAAAATGTCATTTCCCCCCTCTAATCTAAAGTGGTGCTAGCCACCCTGTTACCTTCAGATTTTACAGCTTCATTCCATTGCATGTATGGGCTGAACCCAGAGATGGATGAAAAGTGAATAAAAATAAAATGTGCATTATATTGCACATGAGGCTTATTTCTTTATTTGGTTTTGTAGGGCCACTGTAAGCTGTTTTAGAATTCCAGATTGCCTCACTTTTTCTGATGGAACCATGCTTTAATAGCTCAAACATGGGAAAGGCAGGCAAAACTATTCATGCCCCTTGTTCCGGGGAAATGGGTTAAATGAATGTTTGCTTATCTTATGCATGCATGGATAAATGGCACTGCAAATGGTCAAGGCCATAAAACATCAGGGTCATGAAACTACCTCACTCTCCAAGCTGCAATTTCAGAGGGCTTACTTGCAGGCATTGTATTTAAGGAATGGAGCTGATGTCAAATGTAGACCTGGGCAGTAACTTGCCAAGGGTCCTCCGCCCCTTACTTAGTTCAGGACGGTGGGACTGTAGCTGAAAGGACAAACTGCCAATTAAAATGTGGTGAAAAATACTTCATGTAAAATAGTAGCCACTCCACAGCTCTGGCATGAAGTCCCTATTATTGCTCCCACTTACATAATGCTCTTTCCAATAAAAATGTTTTGGGTCAGGACTAGAAGATCATCCAGATCAAATCTCATTGGACTTTGGAAAGAATAATGGTTCGAAGCAGAGAAGGGTTCCCAGTTGGTCCCGCCCGGTATTTGCCATTTCCATGCTCCTTTTCTATACTCAGTCATTTCCCATACTACCAAGGTGATTCACGAAGCCTTAGGAAAAAAGAGCACATGCTGGCAATCGGACTGGTCCATGGCAAAGAGAGAACATTCAAGGGAAAGTCCCAGTAGTGATGTCACCTGGCTTCCCCTTGGCTCTGCCATTTGCAAAGCATCTCTAATTTGCCTTCTAACAGCCTGGAGAGTCAGTGTTGCGATTGTCACAGGATTTACCTACCAGGAGAGTAACTTCCACTGAAACCCACAGAAGCTGTGTGTCTACCTCTTGTGTAAAAGTAGCAAAGCACCCGCATGTGCTGGTATGTGAATGTGGCTCCCCTGAGGCATGCTCTCTCAAGCAAACTACACTTCCTGTTTCCTTGGAATTTGGAGCATGAAAGAAAGATCCTGTGGAGGGGTGTGTTTTTGCAGAACAAAGACCCATGGAGCTAATTCTGGCTCAAACCAAAGGGCACAAAGGAACCAGGGAAAGCCTGCTGGTGAAGCCTCTTCTGTTGGGCGCAGTATGAGACTTGTGTGATAGAACCTACAAAAATATCAAAGGAGAGGGACTAAAAAGCACGGGAAGGAATAAAAAGAACTCTGAAAGCAGTGATCACACTCGATATTTCCAGTCTAATGGCATTCAGAGGCACTCTGCATTATGTGACATGTGGCTCATTTGGGTTTCTCTCCACTCATTCGCTTCTGTTTGTAAGATGTTTTTACTTATTGCCATTCTTATTACCAAGAACATTCTAGAACAAACTGAGAACTCATGTTCCAGACTCACTCATGTATGTGCTCACTCACTCCCTAATTCTCATGTACACAAGAACACACAAAGGGAAAACTTTTTGGCATTAAAGATTTAGAGCTAAGGGGAGCACAGTGATTGCCAAAACTGAGGGCCAGAGTTGACAAGGGTTGGATCCTCACAAACTAGGGCAAGACATGAGAAGTGTGGCAGAGGGCAATTAGGTCAGTGAGTGGAGAGATACACAGGAAGTTGGGTCTAGGACAGATCTATCCGTTTTGTTTTCTTCCACATTTGAAAATTTTAAATCTTAAGTTCTTTTTATGCCGTTTATGGGATCAATTGTTGGTGAGTTCTTATCTAAAAATGAACAAAACAACCCCCTCCCCCATTTCAAGTTGGCAACAGAGCTAGGGTTATGGAGGTCAGTGTGACTGGATTCTTCTCTGATGTTACAGAGATGTAAAACTGGCATGTTTTCAGAAATCAGAACTTGCTGAGCTAGAATCAGGTTGGAGTGGGCTTCTAAGGAACTTTGTCAGAATTTTTATGGTGAAAACTGAAGTGCTTAATTTTAAAAGAAAGTCTATTTTTGCTTCTTTAGTGGCAAAAGTATGCAATTGAACAAATGAAATGAACAGTGAAATATGGTGATTGTAATCTCAAAAACTTCTGATGAGGGGTAATAATTGATTGTCCACTAAACCCTCTGCGTACCCCTGTGGACTGAAGAAGAGTTAATCACCATTTAAAATAACTGGTGCCCAAGCAGAATTCTGCCACTTTTATTCCAAAAACTTGAATTCCTAACAGATTAGATTAATGTATAACCTACTAGATATTGGAATCCCAGGTAACTAGGGTTGGGACAGTTTTGTGCTGCTCCTCCCCAGCTGGTAGTATAAGGACATATAAGAATTTTGTTTCAGTTTGGAAATCATTTGAAAATCACAATCACAACATGCAGAATCCCAAATGCAAAAGCCAACAGAATGCATTTTCTCGGAAAGCATTAACAAATTCTTGAATTCTCGTTCACAAAATGTATACTTGACAAATGTATTACCTAGAAAAATTCAGCTATTGTCCAGTATACTGATGATGATGATGGAAGAACTTTCTCTAAATGCACACAGTTTTGTGCATCATGAAAAGCCATGGTGATTTCTTGCCCCCATTGCTCTGCTGTGTTGCCATACTCAGTTTTAGTGTTTCCGCATGGACGCTTGGTTTCCTGAAATCATTGAGAGAACCTTAGGTCTTCTCTAAGGTTTCAATGCTTCAACATAGCTTTTCTGATCATCAGGGATCTCTGCTTGATCATTGCTGGCATGGAAATACCCCACAGTCCCATGGAAAGAGCAGTGGCAGAACTGGCTGCTCAGCCCCCTGTTCTCTACTGCCTGCTGGTCCCTCACAACACACACGTTATCACTTTCCTAATTCTTACTGGCTGAGCAACGCATCCATCTCCCTGTTTACTCTTGGAAACAGGGATAAGGCAGGCAAATGTATGGAGGGAGTGGGGGGATCATGGGGAAAGTGTTCGTTTGTTTAATGTTCCTTTGGGGTCTGGCATAGCTAGAGGGCATCACAGAGATGCAGTTGCGCTTGGAAGGTGAAAGAAGGAAAATTCACCTCAAACCTTCAGCAAGCCAATCAGGAAGAGGCAGCTGAGGTCCATAGGGAGCAATCGAGTAGAGAAGGAGATTTCACTCATGGCCATTGCTAGGATGTGGGGAAAGTGGGGCAAACAGGGCAGAAATCATGTTTCCCTGAAAACCAGTCAGTCTGGACAAAAATCACATGACATGGAAGCTGTTTGCCATGATATCCCTGGTTACTTCCATTTGCTCAGCTACCATTCCGTCTCTTGCTTTATGTTTTCCAGTTTGCCTTAGCTTTGGACTTTTCTTTCACCTCTCAGCATCAAACTGCCACCAACATATTACTATAGGCAGTGCCTTTTTTGTCATAGAATGCACCAGAACGGAGTTCCGGCACCTTTTTTTGACAGATTTTCCAAGTTTTAAAAGTAACTTTTGAAAATTTAATGTTTGGTCCATGTGGATTTGAATCACCCTGTCGAGTGTAGCAGTCAAAATCATTAAAAAGGTGCGTGCAAGCTGCTTGTGCGTCGAATCCGAGGCATGTGTACTTTGTCCATGCTGGTTGTGATGGTGCTGCTGCTCGGCTTGTGATTGTTCGTATGGTTGCGTGCTGAGTGCTTACTGAGGGTGGCAACCGTTATGTTTCGTTACACAACTGATGTGTGTGTGTGTGTGTGTGTGTGTGTGTGTGTACAGTGATTGACTACATGTGAAAGGTAAATAATTTCATGAGTTCCGGCACCTTATTCCTTACAAAGAAAGCACTGACTATAGGGATGAGGAAAAAGTAGTTTTAACCTATTTTGGAATCTTCTTGCACTCATGATAGGTGATAAGCAGGGTTTCTTAAGTCTCTTAACCGAGCAAACCAAAAAGTAGAAATCAGGGCTCTACATATCAATCAGAGTGAAAGATTTCTAATTACACTTCTTTATTGAGTTAGGCTAGTCAATCAGGGCTGGATTTGCAATACAGAGTGAATAATAAAAAGTTGTCACCAAGCACCAAGCACCAAGATGTTGTGAGCCGCCCCGAGGCTTCGGCAAGGGGCGGCATAGAAATGTTTTAATAGATAAATAAATAAATAAATAAATAAAAGTAGTCATACCTCTGATTCATAGAGTTAGCTGTTGCCCATGTCAGAAATTGATTCAAAACTGAAGGCCCTGTTCCCTTCCTTTTGGAAAGGTCTGGTTCCACCCTCAGGGAGGTTCGTGCTGCTTGTGGGCCAGATGGTGGCAACATCGTGCATTGCTTAATTGACATTTGTGAACCCTAATGAACTCACCCCCCCCTCCTTCTGGCCCTCCTTGTTTTACATCGTCTCCCCTGCAAATCAGAGGTGGCCTGGTTCTTACCAGACACTTGGCTAATCTTTCTCATTAGCCTTGATAGTTCTCTAATACCTTCCAACCCTTCCTCTTCTTCATCTAGTCCCGAGCTTTCTCACTTGGAATGCTGTTTTTTGAGAAGCGGGGATCAAAATTTGCTTTGCTTTGTGAGGCACTCCTTCTGATACGTTTCAAAAGTTCTTCCCCATGATCAGCCCTGGCCAAACCAAGATCAGCACAGGAACGCTAGCAGCATCTTTGCACCACATTCACAAAGTGCACAGTTCCTTGTACAAAATGTCCAAACTATGCAAAGCCTGGAAGTCACACGTGTGAAAACAGAACTCCACTTGCACAGTGGGTGTGTGGATAGCTTTCAAACAAGGATGGATTCACTTGGATTCACTTGGTCTCACTTTTTGCCAGTTGCCCACACGAATGCTTGGTGCAAGGTGGATACAGGGCAAAAAGAAAGTGGGTTGAAGTTTAGGGAGCTGATATGACAAAATCCAATGGATTCTCACCCCCAAACCAGTGTTCTAACACACAGCTATTTGGCAGGTCTGGGGAATGTTTATGGTCCTATTTTCCTGGGAAAGAGTTGCAAGTTTGCCACTGAGGATATTTGTGTGTGCGTGCGTGCATGTGTGTGTGCGCGCGCGCGTGCGCATATGTGCATGCCTGTGCATGTGCATGCATGTACACACATAAACATTTATGTGAGATAATAATGCAAAGTTACTTCAATTTAAAGCCAGCAGAGTTTAATAGGGCTTACCTTCAGGTAAGTTGCTTTAGTATTTCATCCAAAGACTATTGGATTTATATCTATTTCCTTTTCACATTCTGCACCTCGTATTTTGCTTCTCAGCAAAGCAGCTGGTGAACATAGTGGCAGGGAGGGAGGAAAGCTGTAATGCAGCAACCCCAGTTGGTGATATAATCCTTTTAGTAGGCAGGATGCAAAAATTGGTCCCATAACCCATCAGGATCTCCTCAGAAATCCCAGCAAGGCTAATTAATTTTCTTCCTAACCACAGAGCTATCGCAAACTCTCCCACAGTCACTAAATGCCTGTGACCTTCAACAGTTCCGCTGTCCTTGGTGCAAAAGGGTACACCTACGAGTCCTTATGGACACAGCCTGCCTTGATTACTATTTCACGAGATAGCTCACTCACGGGGGGTGAGAGGGTTTTGCTATGTCAGAAGTAATCTCTCCTTGATCGTTGTATTCATGTTGGCTCATGCTGCTTTCAGATTTCTACAAATCCAAAATTACATTTTGACAGAGGGATGGGAGGGAAAGGCCTTGCAATATATTGGAATTCCAGGCAGATGCTTGCTACCTGAAATAGTGAGGAGATATATTCCACATATTGATTCAAGATATTATTTGCCTAATATATTATATACCCACTGTTCAGCTAAACACCTCCCTGGGCGGTTTTCATAAAAGTTAAAAATCAGTATAAAATCTAGAATTGATCAACTTTGCCCCCACCCACTTTCTCAGCCATATTTTTAAGTTTTTTACTTTCTTGGGTGATTTTGAAACATTCTGACTAAAGTCTTTCAGGGGCAGAGAAATTAGCAAGGAGTAGGAATTTAGAGTTCTTTCCTTTCCTTATTTTCTCCTTCCTCCTTCCTTCCTTCCTTCCTTTTTTCTTTTTCTGCCATGGATTTCTCATGGTAACAGTGATCCCTGCACACGTTGCAGAGCAAGGTAAAGAGAAATAAGAGGTTTGTTGTAATTTAATGTCATTTTTAAAGCAGCAAAGTACTCATAATACTAATACAACTAATGATTATGATGACTGAAATGGAGAACCCAGCCAAACTCTTGAAACATCTGAAACTGTCAGTCCTTGAGGATGTCCTGCATGGCTTTTGGTTTCCTTCATCCACATCCTTCACTGTAGCTGCAAAATTAGAAAAAAATGTGATAAATTTTCTCCGAAAAATGTCCTCTGAAAAAATCAGCTCATCCTTCCTTGAACCAGTCAATTAGCAAGCAACTCAGGACATCTTTGCCTGGCATTGAAAAGCCAGTGAGGTGATGGAGCCTCTCCAGGGAGGAAATTCCACAGCTGCACTGAACCAGCTTGCAGAAAAGGTGGTTGAAAGGTGCCCATCACAAAATCATTTTATCTTTCCATTTCCCTGGAAATGTGAGGTGGAACCTATCCCAGGGATAGCCAAACTGGCACCTATCGATATGGCTTTCATCCCAACCTTCCAAAGGAGCACAGGATGGCGTGTATGACCACCCCCTCCCCAACACACACACAACCTTTTTCTTTACAATGACCCTGTGAGGTAATCCAGTGCAGGCAATCCAGTAAGATTTGAGGCTGAATTAGTTTTGGCATCTGGTTCTAGTTCTAGCACTCTGTCACAGCACCTCTAGGTCATGGTGGAAAAGTCCTAACTATCCTCTACTAAGTCCAAGCCCCTGTCACATCCTACATTGTCTAAGCACTGGTATTGCTGTCATTCTGAGACATGGAAGGAAGCTCTTGCTCTGCTTCTTGTGGTGTTGAGAGTATTCTGATTAAAGTATGAAAGCAGTCAAGTCTGGAGAAAGTTGGCCAGAATGATCAGATCTTCCTTCCTTTATGCATGTGGTGTTCTCTGGTGTGATGTTTTGCTCCTCCTATCAAATGATGGTCACACCAGCTCTTCAGCAATACCTCTGTGTCTACTGAATGTGAGGACTTTGATGCCCCTGCAGATCCACAAGCTTGGAAAGCCACAGCTTCATCAGAACAAAGTCTTACTTGTGTAGTCACATTCCCATTTGGTACATAATTGCAAAGTGGCTGATTGCTCAAAACACATCTCTAGTCAGTGGATAGCTGGTCCTCATCACATCCATTTTTAATAGTTCCTACATCAGAACGACTTCCCCATGTCCCTCTTCGGAGGGTGTGAAAGCTAAGTGAGGCATTTTGGTTTTACTTTTCGAAGGAAGGCAACCAACATCCTCACCTATCACTCCTCTTCATTCAGCTTTCAAACCTTCAATAAGAGCAGCACTGAAAACCAACCAATGAAGTGGTGGCCAAGTCCTCCAGGGATTTTTCAGAAGGCACACACAGCAGAGAAGCAGCAAGGCGCAGGAGAAGGGGACCACAGTGGAGAAAGAATGTGCCTTCCTCCCCTGCAACCACACACTGGCCACCTCATGGCAGGAAGGCAAGCCCCCAGGCTGTGCACACTAAGAAAATATGCCAACGTTCTCATTGTGCCTCTCACATTTCAAAGGTGGTGTGTTTGTTTTTTTCACTCCAACAAATGGTTGCAAATGAAAAGATCAACAGTTTTGGCACAGCCCTAGCTGGAATCTCCTCCTTCCTATGTAGGTAAAATAAAAACTTATGTTTACCATTAGTTCACACAATTCATCCCAATTGGCCATCTGTCAGACTGCCAGTTCAAAGCCCATCATGGGACCAAAACCTAATACAATAATGGAGGGCCCAGGAGATTATCACACCTATGTCGGAGCACTGACACTGTGTGCAGAATGCCCAGGTTCGGTCCTGGCATATGTACCCACAAAGATGCCAGGCAGCAAGGCTGGTAAAGACTTCACTAGAACTAGAATGGGCATGTGTCCTACTTTACATAGGAAAATCCTGTATTTGAGGAGCTGTTGTTATTGTTGTTGTCAGACGAAGTCGTGTCCGACCCAACACGACTCCATGGACAACATTCCTCCAGGCCTTCCTACCCTCCACCATCCCCTGGAGTCCACTTAAACTCACGCCGACTGCGACTCCATCTAGCCACCTCATACTCTGCCATCCTCTTCTTCAAATTCATGCAAATTTGAGGAGCTACCTGATAACAATCCTCTTGTATGAGAAGTCCACTATCTGAAAGTGTCCTTCACTTGAAGAGATGCCCAGTCAAAGTCTGGTTGAAAAGCAAGGAACCAAAAGAAGGGAAAATGGGCCCTTGAAGTGGTCCATCAAGAATTAGCAGATGGGCAGAAATCCTAATCTCCTAGTTGCAGTCTTCCTACTGAGATGGGATGCTTTGTATTTGTATTTGCATTACAGTAATTGCTTGTAAATTTGCATCCACACGCATAAATTGGCATGTGCAAATTTTGTGCAGCCTTGTATCCTTTCCCAGTCTCATTATTTCTGATCTGTTTTTCTCTCCCTCCCTCCACCCTTCTCCACCTGTCAATACAGAAGTGGACATTCTTCCAGAGCCAGATGGGCATGATTCAACACAGGACAGCTTCATATGGTCTTCGTCATATGGCTTACTTTCCTAGCCAAATCCTTCTTATGGTGGATAAAACATGGTAGCAAGCAGAAAAACACATCACGTAAAACATTAACATATTCAGAGCATGTTAACCCAGAGTCACAGAGTAGTGATTTCAGGCAGCACAGTGTTACCTATGCAAGACTTTGGTCAGAAAGGTCTCATTCTTAGGAAGATAAATATTATCATCACCTGCTTTCTGATTAGCCCTCATGCAAATTATTCATGCATCTGGATCAGCTTCCAATAGATGTCAGTCAAGTGCTGCTAAAGTCCTTTTTCAAGAGGGAAATCTGTATTTCTACCTCTTTTCAGAGCCAAAGGGGCATTGCTTTGGGTAGCGGAGACTCTTGGATGAAAAACTGGAGTAGGTCACAGACTATAAACAGATTTTTCGAATGTGTGTGCATTTACGAGTGACACAGTTTGAACATAAACAGCAAAACATATTGTAAATGATGCCAGATAAAAAGATGGATATATCAAATCTGAGGAGCTTGGATATTTCAGAGCAGTGTGAATATTTAGAGAGCCACATCTATGTACACACACAAATGTGAAATCTTGTATTTTATCTTTCAGTATGTTTTTATTTAAATACAAAATTTCAACCTAAATTAGGTTTATCAGTTGATTTTTAAGACCTCCATATTAAATTGAGTTTCTTCTCCAATTTTGCATCTTCTTCCTGAAAGCAATGGAGCTTCATTCTTTCATCACATGCTGCAGATGAGGACAACAGTGCCAGGAGGGCCATATTCCATTGGAACTGCAACCCAAGTTTGGGAACTACCTAAAATCTTTTCTGTTCACTCGCGTAAGAAAGAAAACAACCTGAACAGTGGAGGATGTTTTAACAGGTTTAAACCTGTTTAAAAAGGTCTCTTTTCAGGGCTGCTACCAGCTGACTGGCAATTCAGTGCAAGGCCTAGTACAAAAACTGGAACTAGACCTGGACCTGGACCTGGAAAAAACTGCATCCATTCTGAACATTTGTACCTTATGAGCCATGGAGTGGGATGAAGCAACCTCCTCCTCCTCCTCTGAAAATGGGCACCTTTGTTACTGTCTTGTGTGTATGCATGCAATGCATTCTTTTTGCTGACTGGCTGGCTTTTTTTGGGCGGGGGATTGTAAACGCCAGCATAATTGTATACCCCAGTAAAGGTTGGCGTCTCCAGCACCAGTAGAAAGGTGGCAGCCTGAACTTCACGGAAGCGATCCATGGTGCTGAGTCCTGCTCCAGGTAGTGTAGTGAGTCTCTCACACATTACAATCTGCTCAGATCAGATCCATCCGATTCTGAAGAGGCAAAGGTGGAGGACCAGAGGGGGGCAGGTGACTTGGCCATTTTCAGGTTACCCCATGAGGATTCTCAGGCAGAGTGTGAGGATGAGCCTGCCTTGGAAAAGGAGGGAGACTTCAGAGCTGGAGGGGAGAAGAAGCAGGTGAGCTCCTTGAGCCAGCCAAGGGATGCCAGGCGGAGCAAGCGGGCTGATTGCAAAGTGTCTGGCCTTCCCACTGCCTGGCCCTCAAGCATCAAGAGATACCCAAAGGGCAGAGTCAGAAACTTTTTGAAAGAGAGGGAAGGAAGGGAAGCTTCCCTTTGGATTCAGCTCTTCACATGGGCAGATGCTTCTCCTACTTTTTGGGGAGAGCACTACTTTGATCATCACTTTCCTGTAACTTCTTAAGCTTGAAGGTAAGAGCTGTGCTTCCAGCATTGCACCTGTGTCTATTGGAGTGGGAAAGGGGGAGTGAGGGACCTGCCAGTCTCCCATGATTCACCCTGTGTGGAAGGTTTGAGTTAGCACTTCCCCTCTAATATAGATTTTTGGAAACTGGGAAAAAATGGTTATGAAAAACTACACTGCCCATTTCAGTTACATCATTGGTCTCGTCATTGTGCAAACTAGTATTCTGTATGCCAGCATCGAGATAATATTTGGGCATGTGTAGACTGCAGGTGTCATAAAGAGACTGTGGGCACATTTATTCCACATTAGCACCCTTGGAGACTTTCACAGGAATGGATGGGGAGGTAGATAAGAGAGATTATGAGCAGTGATGGGAAAACTTCTTCCAGCAGAAAGTCCAGGCTTAGGTTACACTTCTCATGGCATGACTCCTAATCTAACATGAATGTAGACCTCCTCTTTGCTGAGCCACCAACCAGCCACCTGAGCCTGCATAGCTCCCCACCTCACCGGCTCTTCCTTGGAATGCCACATGGGGATACCTGTAGCAGGTATGGCCATCTCCAGAAACAGCGAATGGGGTTGTAAGTGTCAGGATCTGAAACTCTGTGGCAGTGAGTGACTCTGCCAAGTACCAGCTGGGAGACCTGGGGCAAGAGCTGGATGACAGCAGACTCTTCCCTTCAGTCTTTGCCTCTTGTGGAGATCTTTCTGGCTTGTGGCGCTTCCTAGTGCTTCTTTGACCCTGCTGCCAGAGTCCCTGCTTGTTCACCCTCCCTCTTGGATCTTTGCCTGTTCCTGTTCCTGCTCCTGCCTTGCTTTGCTTTCTGACCTTGCCCGCCACACCACGCCTCTCCTGGACTCTTCCTTGTTCTCCTGCTGTCTGGCACCAGTTTCCAGTCATGCTGTCTTCTTAGTTCCTGACCTCCAGCCTGTTCTGACTACCTCCTTGTCTATTGGATTGCACTGTGCTCCCTGTCCCACCTCTAGTCTGACTTCTTGGACTTGTTACTGGACTGGTGATGGGACTCTGCTCTCAGAAGGCCTTGCCTGTGTTGTGGCACCTTCCTGACTCCAGCTGCCTAAGCTCTGAACCCTGGCAATAGGTCATGGCGGGAACTTCTTGAAAATTTCCACAGTTGCTGGTCTTTTCTCCTACTGTACCATGCTGGTCTTGGAGGATTCTCATGGTCCTGGTTATTATCTGGTTTCTTTCATACTTCCCACTCCTGGCTCGTTCCACAGGTTCCATTCTGTGCAAATTTACATCCAAAGATTCCCCCTCCTCTATTGATTTCACCTCCTTGTGCTCTTGTTACAAAGGCAGCCCAATAACCGTTGGCCTGCTTCATCCTTTGGGTGCAATTCCCTTCTAACGCCTGCAAATGTGAAGCTGAACCCTATCTTGAGCCCCCAGAGCTGACCGATCTTTCCGCATTGGAAAACTCATCCCTGTCACTTTTGCTCCACATTCATCCTCTTGCCATACAGCCTGGTTCATCCCCTGCTATTGCCATCATGGCAGAGAAATAGTTCCCTTCATCCACCCACACTCCCCTGTGCCTGGCATCTTTGCTGCAAGCGGCAGCCTTTCTTTCCTCTATCCCTTCCTCCTTACTCTACTGCTTTGATGGTGGACAGGTGAAAGTTATTCTCACCTCTTTCCCCCACCATTCCTGACTCCACATAGCATGCTGACCCTTTAGATCATTCCTTCCAATTCACTTGCTGCAGGAGACAATAAATTTTAATAAAGGAAAACAAAAGAAAGAGAGAATAGATGCCATCATGAGGCAAATACTACAGGAGAAAGCCAGGGACACCTCCAAGGTTGCAGTATTGATTAAGTACAGCTGTGTACTGAGATGAAATGAGAAAGATGTAATTGCATAAAGATGAAAGTTTTGATGTGGGGGGTGGGGAAAGACTATGAGATGAAGCAGGCAGTGATGAATCTGTTGCTAGACCAACATCATCATCATCATTATTATTATTAATATTATTATTATTATTATAACATTTCTATGCCGCCCCTTGCCGAAGCCTCGGGGCAGCTTACAACACAATAAATTTTACAACACTTTAGGAATAGAGAGCTGCAGACTAGGAAGCCTACTGATCTTGCCACCCTATGGGTTGGTATTTTGGAACCAGTAAAGCTACTCTTCTGGCTACAAGCAACATGAGAAACAATTGTGGTAGGAACAAGCCCTAGAACAGACCGCTGCATCTCATCATAAGTGACAAGGGGAAGTCACAATTGTTGGTCACACGGTGTGCCATGCAAGTGTTGGAATGCCCAAGTGGCCACACCATGTGAGACACGCTGATGTGGTGACAGGATCATGCCAGAAAGTGCACACTGGGCATCAGAAGACATTGTCGTTCCTGCAAGCATGGAAGGAGGCTTACTAAAGCAGGAAAAGCTTTTTAAAAAGCTGCTTCCTAGATGAAAGGCTGAGGGAAAAAAAAAACATTTAGGCACTTCAATCTCCTTCTGAATATGTTTGTTGGATAGCCAGCAAGGCTGCTTTCCTATATGAACATCACAAGCACAGCAGATTCCAATTTTTGACCCACTTAATTTCAATTTGCTGGTATCACTAGTGAGGAGTAGGGCTGAGCCAAAATATTTCATTTTGGTTTCTCTCTTTTTGTTCACCTCCTATTTGGCAAGTCTCTCAAAATTATGTCCAGGTTTGTACCTGGAGAGTATTACAGTCACATTCAGTAATATTATGGCATCTTTCATCTGCCCATGCAGACATGAATTGGTGGTGCTGATTAAAAAAAAAACTAATGCATTTCAGCAATGGCAACATCTCCTTTGCAATATAGCATCTGAATGATGTATAGGCTTGTAAGATCGTCAATTTGAAAGACATTGCCAAAATGGAGACAGAAATGCTGCAATGCTTGTAAAGATTTAAAAAAAAAATAATGGAAAGGGGTTTTGTTTTTGTAGTCACCCCACCAAGCAAGGAAACAATTCCCAAAACAATACAGAAATGCCCAGTCTCACTTATTTTTTTAAAAAAATATATAATTATTTATTCAGTACAGCATTAGTTAAGATTAAATATTCCAGTAAACTATCTCATAGAAACAATTATCTAGAATGCACATATGGAAAAGCATTTAGAATACTGCAGCTATAGCTGGGATGGGTGATTATGGGAAGAAATCATCTGCATGAGCTTATGCAGAAATTATATGTACATACTGATGATTCACAACCTTCCTGAGCTTTCTTCTTTTTAAATATTGTCCTGCTTGACATGCTTTTAGTGACAAATGTTCTGATGATAGGCTTATAGGTGCTCTGTAATTTTACTGTTGATACAGTAATGAAATTCTAACTCAACACATTTTCTTCATGTCGTACCATAGCAACCTCCTGTTGCGCTTATAGGCATGAAGGCATGCCACTAGTTTTGAGGAGGGGTGTAATTTCCTTCTTATATTTTGGAAAGAATTAGTTGCATTACGGAAGCAGCTTCCTAAGAAGAATCCTATTCACAGACGTACAGATGGACAGCTTGAAATAGCAGATAGATAGATCATTGTAATATAGCAAGCACATGTAATACAGTATGTCAAGTTTGCTTACAAAGCCTTTCATTGTATTTGCCTTTGTTGCCCAGGATTGTTGCACTACATGTTACCCTCTAAGCATGTTTACAGGAGCAGCTAACACTGACTCATGCAGCCACTTTGTCAAGAATGACAAGTGTGTAAGAGTTTGGGCTGGTAATGGCCATTTGCCAGGGCAGAAGTTCCTCTGAGAAGAACACAGCAGCATCGCTGGATTAGGCCCAGACTCCATCTTGGATGCCCCCCAGTTTTTATTCCCAACATCTTGTGTCAGTTGCTGCTTCCGATCAGGACCTTCCTTCTTCTTATCTCTTGACTGAGTGATTCCCGTTTCTAGCACAGCTCCTGTTGCATCCTTTCTCTTTTACAACAGATCTGTTGGCTGAGTGATTTATAAAGTCCGCTTAACTGACCTTGGCTAATTTATTGTTTTTTTGCTATTGTCCTCTGAACCAGGACAGTAGGTGAGTGAAGCTCCCTTCTGTGAGCTCCACCAACTCAACTCCTCCCAGAAATAAGTATTTTGACTTCTGTCAGGTTGTCCTGGAAGCACAAAATCACAGTTGAACCAGTGGTGGGGTCACTTGCATGAGAAACTTGGCAGGCTGTAAGGGAATGTGAGCCTCAGGGAATACAATTTCACTGGATTCTGCTCCATGACTTTTAAGTATCTGTAATCTGCCCAAGCCATGCTAGTTATGTGGCAAATAAAAATGAATCATCTGTATCTGTTACCCATTGCACCAAAAGCAAGAAAAGGGCTAATGGGCTCACTTGATCATTGAGTAGTGCCCTCCAGATGTTTTGGACTACAGGTCCCATAATCTCTTACCACTGGCCACTCTGGTTCAGCTGATGAGACCTATGGGCTGCCTGCTTTTGCTCCAAATCCTTTCTGATTCAGTTTCATTTAACATGGAGAGCCATTAGAAATGTGGTCAGAGTGTTGGACTGGGGACCTGGCCATGAAGCTCCCTGGGAGACTTCGGACCAGTCATTCACACTCAGCCTAACAGACCTCACACGGCTGTTGTCATGTGGATAAACTAGAACCATGTAAGCTTCCCTGGGTTCTTCCCAGGAGGAAAAATGAGAAATGCAATGTAATAAGTTATTACTATTAGATTGTCAAATACAAATGCAACATCATCCTCACCATCATTATGAACACCTATTAATCATTTGGCCTTAAGTGGGCTTAAGATGGTGGAGGACAGGAAGGCCTGGAGGAATGTTGTCCATGGGGTCGCGATGGGTCGGACACGACTTCACGACTAACAACAACAACAAATGAGGGGGCAAAGTATGTGTTGAGCTGAAAGAATGCTTCCTGCCCACTGGCTAGTCCTGGGCTTGAACCTTTCCCTAAATGCAATGAATATTCCTATATTCCTAATGCTTCCTGCTCCTCTCCATGATTTCACTGGCCGTGCTATGTTGCTGATGCTTCCTTCCACCAGCTTTACTATCACCCTTGCACAATGAGTGTAAATGGGCATACTGTGGGTCAGTGCTTCACGAGGCCACTTTCATGATTCCCTTGGGATGGTTGATGCTGATTGTCCATCAACTATAGAAATCTCCACCATTAGAAATTCTTTCTAATAACTCACCCAGGAGAGACCATTGTCCGTAGTTTGTCTGCAAAACGCTTCTGCAGTTGCTGATGAAGTACTACGAGAGGTCCTGTTAGCGACCTCTCTCTTGAACAAAACCACCCCTCTGTGTATGCATCTTGTTAAAGCAAAATGTGGCCACCTTTATTGGCATTTTCATATATTAACCTTTAATGCATCAAGAATGAACAATATATCATTACCTGACCTTTTCCTTTTGCTACCACTTGTTTGCCATTTACTCTACTGGGACTGCTTCAAATTGCTTTAAGAGAGGCCAAACGAACACATTCTCCCCCCGCCAGGGAGTTTAGAGCCTTGGGCTGGAATGAGGTTGATTTGCTTTTTGTTGTGGACATTTTATTTTTCCTGAAGAACTTTCATGCACAAAATTCCTTAAAAGCAGCAAGGGAGTCTTCTAAAGTTAATTGTGTGGTGAGTATAGGAAAGGGGGTATAGAAGTTCCCCAGTAATTATTTCCATTTGTAATCCTGACTTCTGAATTATAGATGCCTGTGTGCTTTCCATTTCTTCCTCTGTACCTTTTAATGCCTTGTTCATTCACCTTAAATTCAGCACAAGGTAACAAAGAAGAGCAATATTGCAACTGTGTTTTAAATCTGAAAGGATTTTGAAAAGAAGACATCATGTTCAGATCTATAAATGGAAGGATTTTGCAGCTACTGACCTTGGGCCATGAATTAAGCTCATTTTGAAAATGTGATCCTAATACACTTAGCACTCCATCACGCACAAACACAATGCTTTTTCTGGAATTATCAAATGAATAGACAATTCTCAGATGCAGGACCAGCCCTGCCATTAGTTAAGGTAAGGCAACAGCTTCAAGTGGGAAACAAATAATAGGTACTAAAAGAACTAGATGTACTGTGTAGTCTGCCTGGAGCTAACTTGCTGCCCTGAGGTGCTGCAAATGATGCTGCCTCATGATCAGTGTTAAAGTTAGACTCAGCTGCATGGATATGAAATGGGATTCGGGAAGCCAACTAGTCCTGCATCTCAAACAGTAAAATTTATTTATTTAAAGCATTTGTGTGCTGCCCTATTGTGCTTGCCACCTCTGGACAGCTCACAACATGAGATAAAAACACACATAATAAAAACCATAACACATCACTCATTAAAAACAACAATAAAATACAGCAAAACATACAAAACAAAGGTCTATGGCAATTAGTTATTAAAATGTCTTGTTTTAAAATGTAGGTTTTTGCCTAGTGCTGAAAAGAAGGCACCAGGCGAATCTCCTTGGGGAGAGCCTTCTTAATATGGGGAGTGTCATCAGTTGGCCCTGCTCAGACAGGAACTTAAAAGATACTCGGTAACACTCTAATTGTTCTAAGCTTTTTCTTCCGTAGGACTCATGTGGGTAGCACTTTCTGAAGGATGTACTGTCATGTGTGTTCTGGGGTCAGAGTCCCCATGATGAATGTTGCTTGCGTCTTCCATAGGTGCTGGACAAAGGGGAGCAGGGTATTACCTGCACCTGGTTTTCAAACTGTAATGGGCACAAATACCAGTCTCTAAAGCTCAAGGGACTATCTGGGGTTAGGATCTTCTAATGACTGCCCCACTATAGTGCTTTGTCACAAGAGCTTCTCAGTGAAGAGTCTTCTCAGTCTGGATATTTTAGTTATGTGTTTAAAGCATTTATATGCCATCCTTCACTACTGAGTCTCAGGACGGCTTACAAGATTAAAACCAATAGCCATGAAAACAATCAATAAAACAGTACAATAAAATTACTATAAACCAATACAAATAAATCACATCAAAAGCCACTGTGAACCTTTAAAAATGCTAATTTTTAAAATAACGATTAAATAAAAAGGTTTTAACCTGGCACCGAAAATAATATAGGCTTGTTACCAGGCAAACCTCCCTGGGAAGCACATTCCATAATTTGGGTGCCACCTCAGACAAGGCCCTCCTCCAAGTAGGTATCCTTTTTAACTCCTTTAAGGAGGGTTCTTGGAGCAGAGTCCCTCCTGCATATCTTACGGGGCATGAGGGCATATAAGGAAGGAGATGTTCCTTCAGGTATCCTGGTCCCAAGCTGTTTAGGACCTTATAGGTCAAAACCAGCCCCTTGAATTGGGCCCAGACTTCAACTGGAAGCCAGCGGAGCTGGTAGAGGACTGGCGTTATATGAGAATAATGACAGGTCCCTGTCAGCAGCCTGGCTGCTCTGTTTTGTACCAGCTGAAGAATTGCTTCTTTGCCGCCCTCACCGGACAGCATAGGTTCAACAATCAGCATGGAAATGCATTTGGTCAGATTCGTCTTGAGATTTTCTCCACCTGTGCTCTAATCATCTCCCAGCTTACTTCATTGCCTGCTTAGTATCGATCATGTTGATTGCCCTGGTCATCTCCCTGTTCCAAAAATCAACCAGGCCATCAACAGGAGCGCCAGCTTTGTCAACCGGAAAATCCCCCAGAGCCCTCAGGATCCCATCTGGATCCATCTGGATCCAGGGGTGAACCATCTTAATAGGGCCGGCACCCTTTTGGAAGGAGAGATCAGCCCCTATCTCAAACCTCATGAGGAAATGGTCTGACCATGACAGAGGAGATAAGTTCAAAATTCTCACTTCCCTCCCTCTTCCTGTCCCATCAAGAAAACCAGGTCAAGTATGTGACCTCTTTCAAGGGTTGGGCTGGTGGCATGTTGAGACAGTCCCATGGCTGCCATGAAGTCCTGAAGTCCTGAGCCACCCCAGGCAGAACTGCCTCAGCATGGAGGTTGAAGTCCCCCAGGACCAACATCCTGGGGGTCCTCAACACCAGGTCCGAGATGTTCTCCCTCAGCTCAGGCAGGGGGTCTGCTGGGCAGGAGGGTCCATGGTACACCAGCAGAGTCCCTAATCTGTCTCAATCACCCAACACCAGGTACAAACACTCAAGGCCTGGCCTTGAAAGAACAGGAAGCTTCATGAGGGAAATAGAGGCTCAGTAAACCAAGGAAACTCCCTTCCCCTCTGGGCATGACTGATGTTTCACCAGATACCCAGGCAGGCATAATTGTGTGAGGGAGACATCTCCCCCTTCTCCCACCCAGGTCTCAAGTATAACAAGCCAGGTCAGCCCATTCATCTATGATCAGACCATGTATAAGGGATGTTTTATTATGGACCAACCTGGTGTTCAACACCAATACCGTCAGGCCCAGGGGCCGGCTGATATTGCTGTCAGGAACCTTCCAGTAGGGGGAATAACCAGAAGAGGGGACCGGTATCAAACCTCGGTCTCTCCTTCTCCTATACTGGCCTGTTAGACCCCCAACACCATACCTTCCCCTGCCCATCACCACCCCAATGGTGGCACCCACGTGCTCCCTAGGTAAAGCCATCCCAAATTAAAACCAGATAATAAAACACAGTTGTGCAGAAATAATAATTTAAAAAATTGACCAGGTCCCCTGGCTCAGCCCCAAACAGTGAAGCAAAGGGCTCCATTGTGGGCCAGCCCACTCAATCTGCTCCCCCCTGCCCTGCCCAGCACAGCTGCCACCTGTGCGGAGGGGGGCGAGGGCAGGCCCACGGAGGCCTTGCTGGAGTCAGGGAGAGCGGGCTGCCAGTGTCCTTGCCTGGGTCTGTCCTGGCAGCAGCGATCAGCAGCAGATAAACTCTCCAGGTTCATCACCAGCTTCCTCTGGCAGGAAGAAGTATAAGAGGGGGTCTTATCTTGGTGGAACTTTGCTTCATCTGAGTTCTGGCATGTCTGGTGTTTGTTTTCTTGATTTCCAGTCCCTACTCCTGGCTTGCCCTATCTTCTAATTTGCCATCTGATCAAGAATGCTCAAGATTCACCCTGCTTCTCTCCAGCCAAAGATTCTGGTTTGTTCCCTGGTTTGGCCTTCTGGTTTGTCCTGTGATATGATTGCTTTTCAGTCAGGAATCTTTTTTCTCAGTTCCTGACTCCAAACTATTGTCTACAGCTCAGCATAGTGTGGGACAATGAACTGGACTCTTAGCTTAATTGGTCCAAGTAAGAATAAAGTGAAATTATAGAAAAGAGCAATAACCTGGGCTATCTTTAGAAGGGTTGACTGACAGCAGCCTGTGTGGATAAAGAGGAGAGATTTACAAGCACAACTGCCCCCTCCCAGCTTGATTCTCTAACAGCTTTAAATGTCATAGCTTCAGGCTCTTTTGAATATCTTTAACAGCTGGCACTGTTCTCTACCACCAGAACAGTGAGTTGTAACCTCAAGAGTGTCTTATCACCCAGAAATTAGGCACTTCTTCAAGTATCTAAACGTCCTGGTGCTACTAGTACATTTAAAACATACATCGAAGAGGCAGCTGATTCTAATCTTGCATTGACAGTAGATTAGCAGCCAACTCTTTCAGGGTGCTGAGCCACCAGCTAAGCATGTAGGAGTTGGTTCAGCACCACTGGAAGTTCTAGGCAACCCACAGAGTCACCACTCAGTTTAACCACAGAGGTTTGTCGTGATAGAAAAGGGGGGACCTTTTCCACATAGGAATCATAGAGTTGGAAGAAACGTTGAAAGTAATATAATCCAAATGCCTGTCACTGCAAGTATGCACTGATCAAGTGAGGCTTAAATATCACCAAGGGAAAGATCCAGTGAAGTTGTTAGTGATCATCTTAAGCTGAAAGCAAAGAAAGATAGAGGCGATTGAAGCATGGCATACCCTCATGCAAGTCTAAACCTGGTAAGGTGGGAATGTAACTTTCGTACCAAAAGGTGAGCCGAGCTGAACCACATCCACAACTTATTGTCTGATCCTTGGTTGCTTCAGGGACTTTTCTTCCATGGGCCCTGGTTCCTTGGTTTACTTCCTTCATCCTGCTTTATTTCCAAAATCAAGCTCTATCGGGAGAAAGTATTATGAAAGGATGGAAGACGAGGAGGTAAGGAAGAGAGGTGATTTACCCCTCTTAAGCATCACTTCACACTTCCTCACCCCCAACACACAAACACACGCTTTATATATCAACAGAGCAGCAATGTGAACAAGGTATGTAACTGCCTTGTCACAACTGGTTTATTCCCGAGTACAAAAATGTAACAACAAACATAGGGAAAATGTTCTCAATATTCTCAATATTGAGTGTTCTCAATATTCCTGTGCCTTGCTCAGCCATCATAGATCTATTTCAGCCTGCATTTAGGTACTATGAACATGATGGCTCACATACAACCTTACAGTACTAAATTTTGTGCCTGGTTCTTCAATTTATGATTAAACACCCTCCAACTTATTGCTTGCACGTATCCATTATGTATTCATTTTCCTGAACGTGGTCCAAAACCATTAAAACCAATGGGAGTTCTGATTTCTACTATAGACTTCAATAAAAGGTGACTTATATAGAAAGTCTCTCTCTCATATATATAGATCTCTCTATATATATACACAGAGAAAGGGAGAGAGGGAGAGCTCTTTGTTGGGTCTGACACTGAATTCTTGTACGTGGTTTGCTGATAGTACTTTGGATTGTTTTGAGTTTAACATTGTGCCACACATTTGGGTATTCATTCATTTCATTTTCCTGTTCTTAAAGGCATGATCTGCTTACCGCCTTCTGTGTTTCATAGCACTGCTTGGTATTTTGGCATCATTCTGTACCCTTGCTTGATTGTTCAGAGAACACAGTACCCCTTCTTGACTTTTCTTCTGATTTCCACAACAGTAATTTAACTCTATAAAATTGATGTTAATTTTCTTTTTCCTAAAATTATTTCTAATAATTATTTTACTTCTGTGGTTCAAATTTGCATGAATGTGTGGATTTGTTCCTAATCAAAAATATAGTGTTAAAGGTTTATTTAGAGATGCCATAAATCTCCAAAAGATTCATGGCTCATGACCTGACTCTAAATTGCTTTAATAGCGAGACATGTGGCCACATCAGAGATTTATTTAGTTTTTAAATTAATCCTGGGCACCTCCAGCAGTGGTGATTTCCTTCATAACTGCAGCATGCAGAGATGGGAGGCTTAACCTTTCCCTTTATAGCCACAATTCCTCCAAAACCGCACTCTGTATTGCAATTAGCAATAATCTGCATCACTGATTTTTAAAATAATATATGTTTGTGTCTTATTATTATGTTCTCTGTAATGACATTCATTATCCAAGCCTCTGCAATGTGATATCGTAGTTTATGGTGCACTGGTGTGTTTGTTAGTTTCATATATTTTATTTTATTTTTATTGTGATTTTATTTGTATTCCATTGTTATCTTAAAAAGCCTAGAAAAATATTTTATGAGTGTGCTTAATACATTTAATTAATGAATTAATTGCAGTGTGGAAAAGTGGCTGAGAGGGAGGGATTAAGTTTTACTTCTTCATGTGTTGTGGTCCTGATGGAAGATTCTCCACCTGTACCTTAATTAAATAGGCAGATAGATATGAATGCGCCTTCTATTAACATAATGTGCAGCCCAGAGAAGCAAATCCAGAAGAGAATCGTTGGCAGTTTTGGGATGGGATGTCCCAGACTTTACTCACTACATAGAAGCCAAGGGACAAGAGCAGCTTCCAACAATGTCAATTACAGAAGCACACAATGGCTGCAATATTTTTTACTTGTCATGATTCTTCTTGCAGCCTGATATTGCTGCACAGGAGACGGTCCTCCTTTAGCCCTCTGCCGCATGATGAAAAGTCCATCAGGTATTCCAGTTACTTCTTTCCACCTGGCTTCTTATCTCTTCATTGGAGCAAAAGCTTAGGTGCTAGCACAATGTCTTAAGGCAATCAAATGTTGGGCCTTTCCCACTAACTCTAATCAAAAAATCTTTTTTGGAAAGAATATGCTTGAAGGGTGGATTGAATTCCTTTTATTTAAAAGGTTTAAAGAGATTTAGGGTGCAAACTTAAGGATTACACCTTCATTGGACGGAAGCCTCAGATCTCAGATGCTTCCAAGTATCTACACGCCTGCCAGGTTCCTGACAAGGGAGGGGAGCAAGAGGGATGATGAACGAAGTGATGGGAAAACATGGGAAGGTTATAAATGGAAGATGCACAGACACAGACCATGAAACATGCACAGACTCACATGAAATAATTCAGTAATTGTTCTGGTAGTAATAAATGGATTCCAGGATCTATCACTGTGCTGTTAAATGAAAAGGGGCTCCAAGGACTTGGCCTGCACCTGGAGCCTGGGCTAAAGACCAGAAAAAGCCTTCTGCCCAGTTGCCTTCCAGCCCAGAGACAGTCCTTCTCTTCCCTTTTTAAAAATAGGCCTATAGCTTGTCTTTGTCTATAAAACTGTATCCAGTGTAGGTAGGATGCTCCTGATGCTTCGAGCAGTAATCACAGCAAAGCAGTGGCTGGCATTTTGTGGCCTTGCGGATACGATCTCTCTCTCTCTCTCTCTCTCTCTCTCTCTCTCAAGCTTTTCTATCCCATTCTATTACAAAAAGTTTCTGGATGGTCACACAATAAAAATAAAAAAGCATCACATCCTCTTAATTAAAATAACAATTAAACCTTAAAATACTGGGAACATTGAAAGGTTTTGGTCTGACCGAAAAGAATAAAGTGTCAACACCAGGCACACTTCTCTGTAGTAGAATACAGAGAGTATTCCATTAATGTAGAGAGTATTCCATTAATGAGGCACCACCACAGACAGCAGGTAACCCTGGACAGCATAGCCAATGGTACAGGATGATGGGAATTCTAGAGCTGCCACCCCTTTGGCAAAGCCAAACAAAGTGGGGCGTCTTCCCTAGGGTCAACATTCGTGTGTGCGCAGTGGAAGAACTAAAAGACATGCCCTTCTGGAAGAGAGAAGAACAAAATTCAGTGAATGGGATACAATTTCCACTCATACTTTGAGCAAGTTGTTTCTTCAGTTCATATCTGTGACGCTACAGTAAGAAGCAGACATGCACTTGGAAGTGAATTGAGAGGTAAATATACAACACTTTTCAAAGAGCATCTGAAGGGGATGAGAGCAGGAGAATATTAACTACTGAAGTAAATGGTTCACAAGCCTGGCAAGCCTTTCAGATGTAACCTGTTTTGAAAGATATGCTGTAGGTAAATCTTAAATTGGCCTCAAGAGACAAATGCAGGAGGCCACCATATCAAACAGAGACATTAAAATGAAAGCTTCTTGGGTTTTACATACATTTATTCAAATTGGCTATGACTGGGTAAGTTGAAGTCCTTGTGCAGGCAAGAGAATCTATTACAGTGTGGCATAAATTCGTTTTCTTCATAAGCACAACTGCTGCACATCCAGTGTGACTATTTTACAGTGTATGGACCCATCGTCAGGAACAGGCTTCAGGTGTCGCTAGCTTTCAACAAGAGACTAGATTGGGCAACACCTCACCCTGATCTGCCCACTGGCTCCTTCCACTTACCTGGCATTGTGGTCCCGCCCATGAGGTCCTCCAGCATCACTGTTTGGCCATAATCCTTCAACAGAGTTTAGAGTAGTGAAACCACGCAATTGTAAATGCAATTCTTGGCTTGGGTGCAGTGGATTTTTCCAGTGCTGTGGCACCATGTTTGTGGACATCTAGGGATATTTACTGCTATGTGGATGGGGAGGTCAGAAACACTTTCATACCTGTCTAGGCTTATGGACTGGGCCAGGAAGAGGTATCATTTGATGCATTCTGGGGTGCTTTTATGTACTGTACATCTCCTTGGGAACCTGGGTATGCGGAAAGGTAGTTTGAATGACAAATCACCACTCTCTCGTAGATGTGTGCTTTCTCAGATAGTGTGTTGAGTTTCTCTATGGAACTTGACCAAATCCACAGCTTCAGTCATTCAGACTAGAGTTGCCATACCTACAAAAAAATCCACAGGAGGATTCTTCTTCTCCAAAACAAAATCAAATTGCTGCGATGGAATTTAAAAAGAGCTTTGATAGGACCAGAATAATTTCTACAGGTTATTTTGCTCATCTTCAGGTTCTCATCAGATTTTGGCTGAAGTGCCAGAAGGAATGTGTTTTAAACATTGGTTGTGCCAGGAGCACAGAAGCCACGCTTTGTCCTAGTTGGGGCTCTTCAAGAAGCTATTTAACCAGTTTAAAAAGCCATTTATCTCAAGCTTGTATCTGTCTTATTCTCTCATTTGTCTTCCATTCTGATTGAAATTACATTTTAAAAATGTATGTTTAGCCGGGGTCCTCACTCTTCTGCCAAATCTGTTGGAAAGCCCCATTCCCCATTGGACTTTCAGGGATGTAAATGCCACCATACATTGACAAGCTCATAGACCCACACTGGCATCTAAAGTCTCCAGTATGAGGTAGGCTTGTAGAAATGGAGGCAGGGAGGTGCTTTACCCAGCAGTTCCAGTACACGGAAAGTGGTCGATCTGAGCTAAGCCCAAGCATCAGAAAGCCTGGATGTTCAGCTTCTCTTCTGAAAAATGCAGAGTCAGGGGCAGCAAGGATACACCAACCACTGCAGTTATTTCCATATGCATAAGAAGTTGTCCTGTGATCATTTTGCTTTAAAACCAGCATTCATCTATGCTGCATGACCAGTTTGAAAAGCAGTTTGTGGTATATTTGTAAAAGTGGAATGTGCTTCAAGCTTCCAATCCTGGTTGGTATGTGCAGGCCCTTGGGCATATCTAGAAGAGCTTTGGTCCATCTTACTGAGTACTTCGTCCTTAGGCTAGCAGCTGCTGCACATGGTTGTGTTTTTTTACATGTTTGATTCAGAATTCCTTTTATTGCTTTTGTGCATCAGAACATGACCTTCCTTTTGCGAGGCAAATTCTCTCTCTGTCTCTGTGTTTACATTTTGGAAGCATTCTCACATACTAATATATAGGTGCAGGGGCAACTCTAGAATGTCTGTAATTTAAGAAATAGAAATACATCATGATGTGGCCTCTGTTCAGGTCTCCCAAGCCCATTGAAGCCACCTGCTTGTGTGTGGATGGCACTGTCTCTGCTACTGGTACTCAGACTGAGCACTGCTTTGAAGGAGATTTATAAGAGCTAACACTTTTGCCAGCAGTGGATTTGTTTCTGAAGTTCCGTGAAAGTTTGGAGGATGGCTACGAGGGAGAGGGACTCCTTAGTGGTGGCTTCCTGCTTATACCTTCCTAGGGAGGTTTACCTGGCTCCCCCATTGCTCTCCCTTTGGTTCAGGGTTAAAGCTTTTTAAACGTATTAGCCAAGGCCTCTTAAGATCTTATTTTAATGGATGTATATAGTGTCTATATATGTCAAGGTTTTAGTATTTCAGTCCCTGCAGTGTTGATTATGGTTTTAACTCCAGCTATTTCCTGATGGTTTTACTCTTGTGCTTTGTGCAGTAGCTACTGTTCTGGCAATTGTACCTTTGGACTGTGTCCTAGGATATTTTGAAGTTTCTGTGTTGATTTTAATTTAATTATATTTATTTTTACAGCTTGTACCAAGCATACATTGTTCAAGGCAGAGAATGACCCCAACACACTAAATTAACAAAGTTTGAAGTTCGATAGCCACGTTCTATGAAACACATACAGTGTTATGTGACCAAATACTTTGCTCCTTCTTCATGATCCTGATCTGCTGAACTGAAGTCACTTTGCCTTCCCGACAGCTACTTTCTTGGACTCATCGCATTCTGGGCTGGGAATCTTAAAGGGCTCTTCATGCTGGCTTTGATAGACCTTTTAAGGAACGGAGAGTTGAACGGAGCATGAATCATTCTCATCACATAAACATGCCACGAGAAGCCTCATAGACTGCTGGAAAAATGCATTCAAGTTCTTTACAGGAACAAGTGATAGGCAAGAGTGTCAGTTTTACTATATTTCAAATGCACATTGTTACACCTCAAATTCTTCCTGTCGCTTCTGTGAAGAAATGTCTGGCTTTTGCAAATTCCTTGTCTGGTCACAAACTGATGGAAATCTCCCCCATCTCCATTGCCCAAATGCAATGGGTACAAGTGTTGCTAGCAGGAAGAGGGCCACGTTGCATCCCCTCAGGCTATTCTTCTCAAAATATCTTCATGTGTCTCAAGGACCATTACAAGGAGCAAGAAGTGCCTCTCTAAAGCAGTCTGCAGTTCAGGGCAACTTGCCATCATGCAGGCAAGCTCAGAGAATAAGAACGAACCAATGGTTCTGCTCAGGATTTTAAGTGAATGCAGCTTAGCTAGAGATGTCTGAGCTGAACTGTATTCAAAACATCCAATAGTCTAACACCCGTTTGAATGTAATGTTTGAAAAACGAACTAAGGCTTTAGAAATGTGTTAAGAGATGGGTGGGCTTCTTGTGACCGTCCAAATTTAAGCCTACAGCATCCATGACCCCTCACCATTGCTGATGTTGTCCAGAGTTGATGGGAGCTTCATTCTGAAACATCTGGAAGGCCACAAGCTGCCCAGTCCTGCTTTAGAAGACAGGGCACTGCCATTATAATGTGCAGGAATGGAGTTTCTATTATTGGGTAAGCCTATAACCAAATACCAGATAATAGTTTAGATTTAGTGGCTTGGCTCTTATCGTAAATCAGTGGAAGAAGGAATCTTGAGTGGGTCTGGACCCTATAAACCTCTACACCAATTACTACAACACTTCAGACAAGAGAAGTGACCGATCAATCAAATACCCTTCCAGAGCTAACCTTCCTCAAGGCTTTCCAGGATGCCATGCCTGATCAACTCCTCGATAAATTAGAGTATGAAGTTCATTCTTCATACAGCTATTTTATAAAACACCATTGACATGAAAAGACCAGCTGGATATACAGAATCACTATTACAGTTGCATTGAGGGTTTTTGCACAGCTCTTTCCCTGGCACACTCACCCAGGTGCACCCCTCTCCCATACATACACAATCAGGGAAAGCAGAATTTCAGACAGAAAAGACTATTAAAAGGTAGAGAAACATGAAAAGCTGCTTTGCACTCTGCTCAGCCTCTGGGGCCAACCCCAAGGAGGCTTTGAGGATGGCAACAAGGTGTGGTGGCCTTTTCAGTGGTAGCCTCGTCATCTTTGGCAGCTGGAGTTGCCCTAATAGAAATTGTAAGTTTATACTTAGAATATAGAATGTTTGCCTGTTTTCTCTTTCCCTCCCCACCACCCCAATCTGCAGGGCTTTTCCATTCTGACATCTTCTATGGGAAAAGGTAGAAAAGCCCCTGGGATATGGAGTGATTTACCTGCTGGCAAATTGCTCTCAAATTCAGACCATAGTCAGCCAGCAGGGGGATGATAGAGTGCTCCTAGTCCGAATATTCAAACACAGGGCCAGCTTGTCATTGTCTTCCTGCAATTTCTTACCTCAGACTGTAAAAACCAAACATGGAAGCCTGTTAGCCTCTGTAACTTCTGATTGTTTTCTCTGGTTCCCTGTCACTCAAGTTCTGATGCATCACGGTTTTTCTAATGAGGATTTCCCAATGTTTCTGTATTTTCCTTTTGTGCTTCAGTTGTTCTTGCATATCACTCATTCAAGGCCTCATCCCCCTTCATGCAAAAAAAACAACAACCAACATACATGACAGCTACTCCATAAAACACCCTGCACTTGTCCGGTTTCCTCGCAGTCAGTCTTAACTGCTACCCTTCAGCACTGTTGTTGTTTAGGGATTTCACTCGCTGTAAATAAACTGTTGAGTGCTTGATTGCACGTTTCCACTGAATCCGGTTATTCATTCCAAGCAGGTCTGGCAGGGACAGCCTCCCTCCTGGGGAGGGAGCTGCCCTTGTGCCAAACTTGCCATCCTACTGGTTCCAGGTGGTCTGCCCGTTTTGCAGTGGGCTTTAAAGATTTCCTTGGTTGTCCACGGGCCTGAAGGGATTATCCAGCTGATTTTTTTCTTTTACAGGCCATTTTTAACTGTATTTTAAAGCTGTTTTAAATTCATTTCAACATTGTTGGGTGTTTTGCATTTGTATTGCATTTTGTTTTGTTTTCTACACCATTGTAAACTGCCCAGAGAACTTCAGCTATGGGGTGGTATAGAAATGAAATTAAAGATGATGATAAGAATAACACCACCATACTGGGCTTAACCATTGATCTGTCTTGAGCAGTTCTGGCCACTGAGGCTCGGGAAGGGTGAGAAATCCTCCCATTGAGGGGTTTTTGTTTGGTTGGTTTTTGTTTACACGTATACCCAATCCATGCCACCTGAGACTTTAATGAAGCAAAGGCATACAAAATGCATGTCTTTGTGAACGTTGTGATACTTAGCTCAGGACGCATGTGCACAAAAATATGGTATTAGGGGAAAAGTGCACACAAAATATGTATATGTGAGAAATTGCACCCCAAACTGCATTACAGCAATGTCAGAGCCTCGGGAAAGAGAAATCATTTTAAAATGCACACACAAATATGTATACACTAGGAAAATTGTAGATCAAAACTGTAACGTTTTTATTTATTTATTGTAAGCCATCCCGAGATGTTCGTTGGGGATGGGATAGAAAAGCTTTAAATAAATAAATAAATAAATAAATAAATAAATAAATGAAATCTCATAATTTTGGGGCTGGGGTTAATTATAAGCTTCTGTGGAAATGGGATGGGACATGCTTGACTGAAAAATCAGCTACTCTCAATGAGTATGAGGTGGACTATTCCATCCGTGTCTGATTCTGCCTAGCAGTTACTCTCCCAGGCCTCATGGTGGGTTTTTTGGCCCCCCGTGAGGCATGCTTTTTTAAAGCTCAAGAGGCCACTGGATAATTGTGAAGAATAAGAGCAGACACATCGGATGAGACCAAGAGCTCAGCTCATAACATTGTCCAACCAGCTTCCAGTGAGAAACACTCAGGTGAAACATGCATGTAATAGTACCCTCCAAACCATGTCTCTGAGAAATTGGTGTACAGAAGCATAGTCCCGCTGATATGGGAGGGAGCATCTGTCCATTGGATCAATAGCCATTGACAGTCATCTTCTCCTCAATGAATGTCGCCAATGCCCTTTTCATAGTCATCCAAATGGGTGCCCATCGCTGCATTTTGTGCTAGTGAAGTGCTAGTGAGCTCCTTGACTAGCTCAGTTCCAAAGAGGTGAGAATATGATCCATAACCATACTCGCCAGTTCGGGAGAAGATATGGAGTTGTGCAAAGAGTCTCAGTAAATGACCTCTGTCCATGTCATGGCTGCGCACAACTTTAATTTAGGATAGATGCAAGGAGCTTCAATGTTGCTCTCGCCATGGGTGGTGTGGGGGCCATTCACAAGAAAGAATGACTCTTTCAGTCAAAGAGGATGGATTTGTTTTCCTGATCTTGCATTATATCACTGGGCTTTTCCTAGGATTTTCACCCAGTTTTGGTCTTCACCACCCAGATTAATTTTCCCCCAGCTTGGACAGTGTTGGAACCTTTATTCATGGAACTGCTCTGCACTAGATTCTCAGCACAGGAACACAAATGGGATACCTCCTGCAGTTGCAGCAGTAAGACAGGTGTTGATGGAAGTTTGATCCATTTTCTTGTGTTAAATTAGCTCTATGAGAAAAACCCAGGATTATTTTTTTTTAAGGCAAGAAAAATAGGTAATAGGTATTATTGACTTTTGGGCACTTAAGCAGATGTTTTCATTGGATCGACTAGTGAGGAAATGATAACTTTTGTCATTTCTACTCATCAGTCTATGATTTGCTCACAGTGGTTGAATGGCGGTCCATCCAGCTGAAACATTTCTTAGAATCAAGGTCTGACCCTGAAGCTTTTCCTGGTTCAGAGTCTTCTTTACTCTTGGAGTTACTTGTCGAGGCTGATCAGATATATTAACGGATAATGTGGTTTTATAAGCATGTACTGACAGTAAGCAAATATGATAGCTGGGTCTTCAACAAGAATGGAGGAATGAACTGGATTGCCTGATGTCAACTAACCAACAGAATGTTGCATGTGAAATGCCAGTGAACCCTGGGCAGCAGTTTCTCCAGCAAAAGCTTCTGTTCTCTATATATTGAATGCCACCACATATTTTCAATAAAGGTTCATTAGATCAGCTTACTGTTGAAGGTGTGATACAGCAAATGCGTAAGTTTTGGTATGCCAAACATCTGTGTCCAATATAGAAAACATTATGTTAGTAAATATTTAATATTCACAGACGTACATATTTTTCTTTACTATGCATCCGCTTCTTAGACTGTAATGCAAAATCAGTGTAATGGATTTTCCATACACTTCTGATAGCTACTTGGCTGATATTACAGCATTACTCTTGATAATGTCATGGACTGAGACCCAGGAGATCCTGGTTCTAGTCTCTGCTCAGCCATGGAGCTCACTGGGTGATTTTGGGCCAGTCACTCATTCTCAAATCAACCTACCTCACAGGGTTGTTGCTGAGAGAATAAACTTGAGAGGCAGAGGAGGAGAATTATGTGAGCCACCTTGAAGAAACAAAGACAGGATATAAATATAATAATAAATACACACAGAAAACCAACAACTCTTGATAATGTCATGCACTGAGGCTCTATTGACTTGCTGAAACTTATGCATGGCTGTTTCGATTGACAGTGGTATATCTCCTCATATTGATGCAATCTATTAGGAAATAGTCTCCATATGTATTTATTGCAGATGATTATTTATTTATTTATTTATTTATTTAAAACTTTTATATGCCGCCACCACATGCCTTGGCATCTTGGGACGGCTTACAGCACATACAATTAAAAACAATAAAACAATAACAAATTCCATAAAATTATATAAAAACAAAAACAAAAAGTGACTGTTAATGATAAAAATATTAATTTTTAAAATAGCAATTAAATAGAAAAGTTTTAACCTGGTGCTGAAAAGAATATAAACTCAGTGCCAGGCACACCTCTCCAGGGAGCGCATTTCACAATCTGGGTGCCACCGCAGAGAAGGCCCTGCTCCAGGTAGTTCTTTTTATCTCCTTTAAAGAAGGCTCCCAGATCAAAGCCTCTCCTGCAGATCTTAAGGTGTGTGAGGGCATGTAAGGAAAGAAGTGCTCCTTCAGGTATCCTGGTCCCAAGCCATTCAGGGCTTTATAGGTTAAAACCAGCACCTTGAATTGGGCCTGGACTTCAACTGGAAGCCAGTATAGCTCATAGAGGACCGGCATTATATGAGAATAATGACCGGTCCCCGTCAGCAACCTGGCAGCTCTGCTCTGTACCAGCTCTGTATCTGGACCGTTTTCAAGGGCAGCCCCACATAGAGTGCAGTACAGGAATCCAACCGGGAGGTTACCAGAGCATGAATCACTGCTGCTAGGCAGTGCTTGTCCAGGTAAGAGTGGAGCTGGTGGATCAGCCAAAGCTGGAGGAAGGCACTCCTTGCCAGTGCCGCCACCTGGGATTCTAGTGACAGCTTTGGGTCAAGGAGCACTCCCAAGCTGCGGACCCTGTCCTTTAGAGGGAGAGCTACCCCATCCAGGACAAGGTCAAAGTCACTCACCTGAAACTGCGATCTGCCCACCAACAGGACTTCTGTCTTACCTGGATTGAGGCTCAGTTTATTGGCCCTCCTCCAGCCCATTACCTCGGCTAGGCACTGGTTCAGCACAGCCACCACCTCACCTGGAGTAGATGTAAATGAGAGGTAGAGCTGGGTGTCATCAGCATACTGGTGACACCACAGCCCAAACCTCCTGACGACCTCTCCCAGCAGTTTCATGTAGATGTTGAAAAGCATGGGGGACAAAATGGAGCCCTGTGGAACTCCATGACACAACTGCCACGGCACAGAGCTATAGTCCCCCAGCACCACCTTCTGGAGTCGGCCAGCCAGCCAGGTGGGAGCAGAACCACTGCTAAGCAGAGTCGCCTACGCCTAACCCGGCCAGCCTATCCGGAAGGATACCATGGTCAATGGTATCAAAAGCCACTGAGAGGTCCAGGAGAACCAACAGGGATCCACTCCCCTGTCCCTCTCCCTGCACAGGTCATCAAACTGGGCAACCAAGGCAGATTCAGTGACATAACCAGGTCTGAAACGGGACTGAAATGGGTCCAGATAATCCATTGCATCCAAGAGTGCCTGGAATTGTCCCACCACCACCTGCTCCAACACCTTGCCCAGAAACGGGATGTTGGCCACCGGTCCGAAATTGGCCGCCACCTCTGGGTCCAAGGATGCCTTCTTCAGGATAGACTGGATCACCACCTCCTTCAAGGGGGCTGGGACCTGGCCCTCCCTCAGTGAGGCATTGACAACCTCCTGGACCCAGGGACCAATCCCGTAACTGGCCTCTTTAAGTAGCCAAGAGGGGCAAGGGTCCAAGAGACAGGTGGTAGGATGTACCATTCCAAGCACCTTGTCCACATCATCAGGCCACAATAACTGAAACTCATCCAGTAATGATAGACCAGATGGTGTTCTGGACACCTCCCATACTGGATTCAAATCCAGTTGTGGAGTCCAGATCATGGTGAATCTGAGCAACTTTTTCCTTAAAGTGCTGGGCAAAGTCATCACAGTGGGCTGCCGAAGGTGCAACCACTTCCTTCTCCGGGCCAGAATGTATCAGGCCTTGCACCACTCGGAAAAGCTCCCCTGGATGGCACTGTGAGGAAGCAGTGGAAGCGGAGAAGAACTGCCTCTTCGCCGCCCTCACCACCACAGCGTAGGCACAATAATGAGCACTGAAGAGTGTTCGGTCAGATTCGTCCCGAGATTTCCTCCAACTGCGCTCTAGTCATCTCCCAGCCTGCTTCATCGCCTGCAACTTAGATGTATATCATGGTGCCTAGTGGGCTCTGCTAGGTGGGAGAGGACGCTTAGGAGTGATCGTGTTGATTGCCCTGGTCATCTCCCTATTCCACGAGTCGAGCAGGACATCAACAGGAGTGCCAGCTTTATCAGCTGGAAAATCCCCCAGAGCCCTCAGGATCCCATATGGATCCATCCGGCTCCGGGGTTTAACCATCCTAATAGGGCCTACACCCTTCCGGGGGGAGAGATCAGCCTCGAGCTCAAACCTCACGAGGAAGTGGTCTTACCATGACAGAGGAGTTAAGATCAAGTTTCTCACTTCCAGGCCACCCTCTTCCCGTCCCATCGAGAAAACCAGGTCAAGTGTGTGACCTCTTTCATGGGTTGGGCCGGTGACATGTTGAGACAGCCCCATGGCTGTCATGGAGGCCATGAAGGCCTGAACCACATGGAATATAGAATTTATTTATTTATTTATTATATTTGGTTTGTTTTTTCTGTAACTTCAACATTCACAATAAAATAAGAGTTCTTTTTTTTTTTTTAAGAGTCTGGAGGAAACCCAGTAGCATGATCCCACCCTGCCTTCTTCAGCTGTATGCAGAGGGCCTTGGGTACATTATTTATGCAAGTATTGTCACTTGCCACAGGCATTTACCCTGTACCAAAGGGTCTCCTTCGCAAGTTAAATATCTGAGAATATCAAGGAAATTCAGGCGCGTGGGTTGAGTTGGGAATGGGGGGTTAATAATGCAAAGAACTTCTCAGGGAAGTTCCAGACATTGACTTCACCCTTGACTTTTGCCTAAAGTTGCTTCCCCAACCTGAAGTCCTGCAGATGTATTTAAGTCCAAGTTCCATCAACCTTGATTTGGGATGATGGGAAGTCTCACGTATCTGAGTGTCACCAGATGCCAGAAGTCTGGCATAAATTAGTAGTAGTAGTAGTAGTAAAAAACAATAATAATAGGAAAGCAAATTGGAAGGTATGTTTTCAGGTGAAACTTCAAAGGAACTTCGGGGGATCTGTTTCAATAGATATTTCTAGATGGCAAAGACTGTAGCTGTTTTGGAATTTCTATGTAAACAAACTCAGTTATCTAGATTGTTATCAATGGAGGTCTCTAATCAAAACCGTGTAGACAAGTGACTATATTAGGATATTACTGGTTTAAAAACAACATGTAGTAGTCTAGCTGCTTGTTAAAAACAAGTGTATATTAGGCAGCCATGCCTACAAAATGCAAGAATTGGTAGAAATGAGAAATAGTTTATGAATGTTAATACAAACTTTAAACAATTCTGAAAGTTTGGGACACGCTGAACTTAAGATTGAAGAAAGTTTTAAAAGTCAAAATAAATTGAGCAAGACTAGAAAAATGAGAAACTGAAACTGCACAAATATGGCAACCTGTTTATATGTCAGGACTTTGCTCTGCTGGCTGCATGTTTATTGTCATTAATTTTGGGTGGAATTGTATTCAGCATGCACATTATAGGATCCAGGTTGAATATAAAATATTTATTCTTTCAGCCTAACGATCTCTCACTGCTTAAAGGCAGCCAATTGATTTTTCTTTTAATTAGACCACATTTTGATTCTGTAGAGGGACATTACATTTGTTCAATGCAGAAGTCCCCTGAATGGATGGAAACTGTGAGGCCAGATCCATTTGTCAGCCGAGGAAAACCAGAGAGCGCCAAATACTGCCTTCAACTGTTACATGTCCAGAAATACAGATGAGCTCTGAGCTTTTTCACCAGGAAAGTAGTGAAAATGTGACCTTCTGTATGTGAAACTATCCCAGGAGTGGAATATCATCAGCATGCCTGCAATTAGGCAAGTCAGAACACGGGGTGGGGGTCCGCACACATTTGCACTGTGGTAGAAGTGCATTTGCACTAATGCAAGGTTGTGTTAAGTTGAGCAAAATCCTTACCCCAGCTCCAATAACGAATAGATCTTGGAACAAAATAGGTCAGGCATTTTGCAAAACCAAATGGAATAGATGTGAATGTATAGAGCCCTACTTCTTAAGCACAGCTGTATTCCAGATTGAGCCTGTTCCTGGTCTGATGGGGCTTTTCTAGCCCGGATTCCATTCCATGCTCGGGGGATGCATTTTTCCTCCTTCCAGCTCCCACACACCCACCTCCATTTGACTGTGGTAACAACAGGAAGAAAGGAAAGGGAAGATACTCTTTTTTGTCTCCACTCCCTCTCCTTTGGCTTTTGAAAAATAAAACAAGAGAAAGAGATTGTGCATTCACCACAACCCTGTGAGGTCGGTTGCTTGGTTTGGGAAACAATACCATTACCTAGTAAGCCTTGTGATAAGAGAAAACAGCAGTTCATCCTTCTGCCTGGCACTAGAATAGAAACCTGCTGCTTCTCCTGTTGTTATTACATTACATTTATGTTCAACCTTTTTTTTTTACTCTTGCAGGAAGCCCACAGAGGGTTACATGATCTTCTTCCTCTCCATTTTGCTCTTGCAGCAATCCTGTGAGGCAGGTGAGGCTGAGAGTCCATGGGCAGCCCAAAGTCACCCGGTGAACTTCATGGCTAAGTGGGGACTAGAACCCGGATTCCCTTGAGTCCTAGTCCAAAACCCCGATTGTAAAGCTGTCTGGAACACTGACTCTCTGTAAGCAACACACCTGTTATCAGGTATGTTCTGTTCCCTGGTGGATCATTCTACCATCCCTGCCCTCTCCTCTTCTCTCATCCCACCTGTACTTCGACTTATGTAATGCACAGATCTAATTGCCAAATACAGAGACTCATGCATTTTGCATTGCTAGTGATTTGGACAAATCTCTGTGGACTGGCAATCTATTCATGAATTCACTCAAGGGCACATACCTGACAGCCAACAAACATATTATTTTAAACTATTCAACCAAGATTTTTTAAACAAAGCTGACTTATAGGCTTCATACTAATATGAGATTAGAATTAGAGAAACATAATGCAGGGATTGCAATATTTCTGCATGCAGAGAAAGCTTAGCGTTAAAGAATTAATGTTAGCATTTATTCATGGTGGTGGTTGTTTTCCTCCAGGAAAAGGGCTGATCTTGCCAGGAGAAAGATGGTAATGTGCAAAAAATGTATATGGGATATGGGGTGCGTGCACATGCAGTTAGATTAGCTAAATAACATGGGTACTAGTTTGAGTTGTCAGGCCTAACACACTTATTCCCCTTTCCCCTGAAGTTTGCTGCATTTTGGTGCTGGGAGTAGCAACAACAGCAACTGAGCGTGGACACCATTTCCCATTTTTTTCAGGGCATTGTGGGTCGGGGGGGGGGGAGTGACAGCTGCTGAAATAAAAATAAAATAAAGTCTTAACGAAGTACAATAAAGTAAAATAAAGCTGGAGAAAATTCTGCTGCATGGCCATATTTTTTTCTAATAAGAAGGAAGGTAAGAAAAGAAATCTCAGATTTCCCCCCCCCCCCCAGAAAGACATTGTCTGAGAAATCTTGTCTCAGTCCCACTTGGGAAAGAAATACATTCAAGTGCCTGAGAAAGTCCAGGGATGGGATGGATCCAATGTAAAAGTTATCAGTTAGAAAGCAGGGAATAATGTCCCTGGGAAACAGAGAGCTTGAGAACATGGTCAAAGCCTCAGACTACAGATCAAACTGTAGACTTGCATTCCATGGTCAAGAATTCAACATGCAGGCAATATGCAGTCATGTTCAGGAGCTGCTGCATTAGATTGCCCCAAGCAAGCCACGGAATCTGGAGAATTCCTCAGTGCAACCAATGAAAAAGATTCACAATGTATCAACAGTAAATTTGTAAGCACCAGCCAACGCCAACACCAAAAAACACACAACTCTCCCTACTTCCACCATCCAAACAGAGGACTCAGGAGACAGAAATGCTGTGAAAACTAAAAGTTGGAGTCAGAAATGGCCTTCTGGCTGCCATTAATGTTTCACTGATGCTCAGTCTCAGTTGTTGCAATGCCCAACTGCCTTAGGAACATCTTTTGATCTTCTAAATGCTTCAGCAAGGCTAGTGGTAGCAAGGGAAGGTTGCATAAACGAGCACATGGAACTGCTTTTAAGAGATTTTGACCAGTGCCCAATTCAAGTCATAATTGGTTTGGAAACACAAAAGGGAGCACTGCATTGGTTCGTTTACTGCTGATGGGATATGGATTTTATTTATTCATTTATATGACATGGATTTATTTTATATTTGGGGTGGGAGGATTGAGAATTTCTTTATACTGTTTGAATGGCTTTTGTTTCACTTTCCCCTGCCTTGAATCCTGCTGAGGTACCTTGAATGGAGTGTTGCAGAACTATGCTGTCATTTGCCTAAAGCCACAACCATGTTGTTTTCAGGCACAAGGAAGTCAGCCGTGCATTTCCTTCATCAGTACCACCCATCTTCCAGGCTCTTCTTTTATCCCCAAGGCCTAGAATAGACCCCGCAGCAGGCCTATGATAGCAGCCCTGCGTTATGTTCCCAATATCTGGCTGGAAGCTGACTTCTGTAGTCAACCACTCAGAGAGCTTTGATTGATGGGTGGTATAGAAGTTAAGTGAATAAGTAAATAAATAAATCTATCCCCTTCAGTGATGTGGTGGATCCAAAGTTCATAGCCACGCAGCAGTGCCATTTTTTGATTAGCAGAGATGCTGATGTTGACTCCACTCCATCAAAATTCCCTTTCTCTATGTGCTTAGCTGCAACCCTCACAGTAGTTGGGAGGTCATGAATTCTCCAAGCAACAATATATAATCGTGAGTTATCCTTGTTGCAATGCAATGACTTTTAAAGAGGCCTGGTTAGGAATGGCAGGGCAAGGCCCAGGAGTTTTCCAACAGACCTGAAGATGGAAACCCTGGAACTTGCATGATGAGGTGGGTCAAGAAGCCTCTAGGATGGCCACATGGCCCTGGGAATGGTCCTGGTGAGCACCTGCGCATCAGCGTGTCCCATGGCATTACTGACCTCCTTCTGGCCTGCTACTGTGTGGGGCAGGTGCCTGCACCCTGCAGTGCAGCAGAGCAGGACTGGCCCATCCCCATGTGAGGTGCTCGGCGGGGGGTGGTGGTGGTGGTGGATCTTCCACCAATATGCAGCCCGCTTGGACAAGGAAGATGAGTTCCTCTGCATTAGCAAGCCATTATAGCCTGGCCACATAATACAGAGCACATTTTCCTTGGCAGGGGTAGGCATTCACCTTATTATTCAATCAAGCTTATTTTTAAACAGAGGGAAACTATTTTGCGAATTGGTATTTTGCAGTCTGTTAACATTTGCATGTAATTGACAGGCAAATGTGAGGCTGTCTAAAGCAAAATAATCATTTAGTCAAGCTGTATCCTTAAAACATTCCCTGCTATTAGCATTTAATGTAAAAGCAACTATTTGAATACCCTGCCTGACACATTCCTTTCAGCGGCTTGTTCAGCACCAGTGCCATAGACAAAACACAGGCAAAGATGAGCTGCTATTTTTGCCATTTTTCATCATTGACAATGTCACTCTACCTTCCATGAAAGCTTTCTCTCTGGAAGAGCAGGTGCCTGACAGAAAAACCGCTCTGAACTGAAAGGAGCAGAATTGCTTTCTCAGGTCTATGGGCTTTTGATTGGGACCAAAATTCAATTTCCAACCATTTGCCCAGGCAAGCACCCTTCACAGGTTTTCTGCTGCTTACTGACCATAAAGGAACATCGGGAATGGGAGTAAAACAATGCTTGTTACTGACAGCTACCCAGGAGCCTTCCTTTCTCATTTAGAATCCACAAGGATGCTGTGAGCTGGCTTTCAAGGCCTTCCAGGGGCCTTTAATTTGCAGGAATACAAGGAATCCTGAAATGGCTTGCATCCTCAGGCAGTCAACTGGGCCCTGATGGCTGTGCTGCTCCCTGACGGTATGGAAAGTCTTCTTGTGTCATTTTGGAAGGAGGCTTTCAAGTTGGAGATTACTAAGACTGCATGTCTATGTGCCTGCTTACCTGGGAGTAAGTCCCAGTGAAGAGAGTGAGGCTGAATTTGGAAAACAAAATGGATATAAGATCACACTGTCTGCCTAACAGAAACCACTCTTTCATTCTTTAATATATCTTCCATCTTTCTTGCCTTAGCTGAACATGGTCCAGTCTGTTGCCCTCCCAGAAAGTGCATCTGAAGGTCAGGCATGCTGGGAGCTGTGGAGGTTGCTGGCTGTACTGTCTGGGGGCAAAGCACCAGCCTGGGTTTTGAAGAGAGTCTTATAGAGCAATCCACGGTGTGCAATCCACCTATTGCTAAAATAGGTCTCGCTCCATGGAGAGCTCTGTAAAAGTTCAGAATGCAGCACAGAATGGATATTCTTCTTCTTATATCATTGCTTTTATATTCCATCTTTTCTTCTCTTGGGAGGAAGCCAAGGTGGTTTGCAAGGTTCTCCTCTCCTTTTTGCCCTAGCAACAACAACCCTGTGAGTTTGTTTAGCCTGAGAGTGAGTGACTGGCCCAAGTCACCCAGAGGGGATGAGGGCAAGCAGGAAATACAACCTGGATCTCCTGCCCCCTCATTCCAAACTCTCACCACTATACCACACTGCTCCCCTGTGTCATTGGGTATGCCAACCCACTGACGTTGGAACTACTGGTTGGGGGTTGTAGTGTAAAATCACCTGGAGAGAACGAGGTTGTGTACTTCTACTACTGTACTGTACTGTAGTGCAGTTATATGCCTCCCTTCTTCCTCCCATGAGGAACCCAAGGCGGCTTGCAGAATTCTGTTTTATCCTCATAACAACAACTCCATGCGATAGGTTGGACTGAGAGACTGTGATCGGTCCAAAGGCATCCCATGAGCTTCATGGCTGAACGTGGATGCCACACCGGCTGTCCCAAGCTAAGGCTGCCCTATTCTCTTTTATTCAGAAGAAGGGACAAATCGTAGTAACTGTCTTCCAGCTCCACCTGAGTCCATGTATCAGGAGAAGCAGAATGGGCTGTCTTTCAAAAATGAAAGGGGGATATGTGTGGTTCCACACTCCTAGCATGTCAGGACCCGGATTCCTGATGCCTGCCTTCACATGATCATGACTTCCTCCCACTCAACCATCTGCACATCTCTCCCTTATTGGCCCTCTAATGTGATGTACTGCCCAGGGGGGCACAAATTAGCAAAATGCACATTCATTCAGGTTCACCCGATTCCATCTCAAGGCATATTCCAGCTTGTTTCTGTAGCAGATTGTGAACCTTGGCTTTTGCCTTTCACACAAAAATGTGTAAGAGTTTTTGTGTACATTTCCCCGCATTATTAACATCAATTGGACACATTTTTCTTCCATTTATTCAAGTGCATTTGTGTCAATTTTTCAAAGGGCACGCCTTTGCAAATGTTTTGCTGCCTATCGCCTTGAATTTCATCACAAGCATCAACATGCTGCTCTATCTCCAGTTCTAAGAGGGGCAATCTGGCTAAATTCAGGTCAAAAATCAAGGCAAATTTCCCTACTACAGCAGTATTTAAGCAAGAATCAGTATGTGCCCATACCCCATCCACATGTTACTCACATGAAGGGGCTTTATTCAGAGTAGGGACAGTGAGCTCAGGCTGGATCCACTCCAAAGTTCATGCGGATCCTCCTAGTCTCAGTCCCAATTTCATGCATCAGCTATGAGCCCCTGAACCATGTTTGTAGCCTCCTCTGAGTACAGGCTTCCATAAAAGCTGCAGCTTCCATCAAGTAGGTCCCAGCTGCTGGGGGTGCCCATGAATTTAAGCCCCCCCCCCCAGCTGTCTGTTGCCCAGGTGCTGGGGGATGGGCAGGGAGATGCCATGCCACACTGGGCCTGAGCAGCATCATGGTGCAACCTCACTGTTCCTTTTTATGCTTGCAGCCTCTTCCAATGAATAGCACATGGTGTGCAAGTTCTCACACAGAGCGAGAACTTCCCCACCCAGCACTGTGGTACTGCAAGAGTTTTGTAAAATATGGGAGCAGTGAGATCTGGGTTCAAATCTGGCTATATTCTTTGCTGGGAAGTTCACTGGTGGGTGGCCTTGGGCAACTCAGATCTTCAGCCTCACACACGGGTTGCTCTGAGGATAAATTCTGTGTCTAATGACACCTTCTAATGCAGTTGCTCCCATGCAATCATGCTGTACACACACCAATCCCCCTGCCCTTCCTCTTGGCACTACGATGAATATTCACACCTTGTCCATTTTTGCTCCAAAATACTAAAACGGAGGACAGTGACTCAATCCCTTCATGTTCACTTTTCTGGAAGTCTGTTAGCTGCCATTTGCTTCCATCTTTCTCCATCTCTGCAGCTGCCTTTGTGTTGTTTAAACCGTCTTCCTTGAGGCCTTCTTGCTTTTTCCTCGCATGGTCCCAGTGGATCTGGGACCATGCGATAGACATCCTGACATGCTGGTGCTACACAGCCTTTCAGATTTGGCTGTGTGAGGATTCACTGTGGACAGATCACATCAAGCCTGTCCAATTGCCCTCACTCAGCATGAGTGAGCAGCTAAATTGCCCGTTTCTGACACTACTCCAAACAAATTGCTGGGAGAGAGGTGATTTCGGCGTGGCTGGAAAAACCTTTCCCTTTTGTGGTTCTGTTTCTTCTGCTACCTTACAGATGATCCTAGTGTCAGGGTTTTGAAGGAATTGGTGCTGAACTTGATAGGACTTGAAGCCCAGAAGGTTAAAGCACTTTTGAGAAATTTACTGTTGGCTTCTGTAAATCTACTGAATACTGATTTTGCAGCCACAGTTTTGTATGTTGACTGCAGCTCTCTGGACTCTTCATTTAACGCTAACAAGAAAATCTTTGCCTGCTGCGATGTGTTGTCTTTGTCTTATTGCTCCAAACCAGGCCTTTCTGCAAGACTAACACTTGCAGAAAGTGACAAACAGGTGCACTCACCACTTAGAATAATACCATTGCCTTTTGCACCTTGATAAACATTTAATTTTGTCCATGCATCTAGGAGCTGTGAACAGGCTGACCTCTTCAGATGAAGCACTGGCTGGTTTGTGCCTTCCACCTGGTTCTGTGTATCATTGGTGGATCGCCGATAGACTGTGATAAAAAGAGATGGAGGCGAAGCCTTGTGCCTTGGGAAGCAGACCATGCCAACATGGCTTTTCAGCCTGCATTTTGCCTTCAGGAACTTGAGACTTCGTAATGCCCAGAGATCATGGCAGGGCACAGCAGCGTGACCTGAGAGAGTTGATCCTGTCCTGTGAGGAATTAATCAAATGACTAAATGCTCCAATAAGCTGTGAAATACACATGGATAGAGTGCCAGGACTTGCCAGCTCCCAGAATTGGAACTGGACAGGACATCCTCAGCAGAGGAGCTGCCCAGCATGGGTGCCAGCATAAAGCAGGACTGAGGGGGAGAGGGCATCTGGCCTGGACACGTGAGTACTGCAATAGCACCTCCCCCCCTCGCCCCAATGAAACTGAGTAACTGGACAGGCCAACGTTTCCTGATTGAACTTGGCACAGTTGCCCCTGTTGGAAGAAAAGAAGCGGCATGGACCCAATGGGCACGATACCTGCATGGCAGCAGGAGGCATTCCAATCTATGGAATGCGCTCCCCAGAGAGGTCCGCCTGGCGCCATCATTATTTGTTTTTCGGCACCAGGCGAAGACCTTTTTATTTAAGCGTCATTTTAATTGTTAACAGTTTTTGCTTATTTTATCTGGCCAGGGTGACTTATTTTATATTGTTATTTTGATATTGTTATTTTTGTATTGTACTTCTTGTTGTGAGCCGCCCAGAGGCTTCGGTGAATGCGGCGGCATAGAAATGTTTTAATAAATAAATAAATAACTAAATACTGGAATCCCACCTGGGAAGCTGATCCTTTGCCACTCGTATGTCAGGGTGGGCAGCCAGACTGACTCCATAGCCGGCAGTCTCTGCCGGGAAGGTGCTGGCGCAACAGTTCTCCCCCTGTAATTGCTAACAGTACTTGACAACTGTCCTTTTGCTGGTCGGGATTCTACCTGGCAGTTCTCACTGGAACATCCCTGGCTTGGCTGACTCATTCCCCGAACTTGTTCAGAAGGCTATAAGTCAAGTGAAGGCTGCCTGCGTTGTCTCTACAATGGAGCAGCATTGTTTTAGGTCTTTAGGGACCACCTAGTCTTCCCATTGCACTTTTGGAAAATTACTTTCTCTTTGGCCCTGGGCAGGCTATTTACTAGATAAGCTGTGCTCTTAATTTTCCCAGTTATTAATTATTAAATCATCACTTGTTGGAGGAATATTCAGGAGAAAGATACTTGGCAGTAGCTGTATTATCACCATGGCTATACTTCCCAGAAAAGATAGCTGAAATGATTTCCAAATGATTCCCATTTTGTAATACCCTTTTTCAAGTAATGGCAATAGTGTTTAATGGTTACATTTCATTAGAAGAGATGGCAGAGAAATCCAGAATATATTCAAAAGAGTCTGGATTTCTGGGAATGCAAACTGCAAGTTCTACAGCAGATCAGCTTTTCCTGAGTTGCACAGGTTCTCTGGACTTGCAGACTTATAATTGTCTGGACTTTTTGGCATAGAATGGGTGTGCCCCAAATGTGCATTTCCATCCATAGGCTAAAGCATGAAAATGTGTACACTGGGGATTTGTGCATTTGTGTGGGAGGGGGACCTAGTTTTGGCAGTGCAGATTTGCACAAGTACGCATGAATGCGAGTTCAGGAAATTGAAACAAAATCCACTCCATCAAAGGGAGGAGAGTGGAAGGAAAGGCTCCCTGATGTGGGCAGCCAGTCACGCAATCACGTGAGCGGCATATGGCACTGGATGCAAAAAGGAACAGACTCTTGTCAGGCAGGAAAGGCGCCCTGAAGCATGGCCACCAAATTCAGCGGGGTCCTGCCCCATCTAGGAGCAGGGGCCCCTAGAAGAGGATGAATGCAAAAGAAGGCAAGATGGGACACCTTTAGACAAGCGATAGTCCTGTAACCCCCGGCATTCTTCGGCTGTCATACCTAGAATTGCACTCTTGCACAGAAAGGTATGACTAGGCTGAAGTAAAGGGCACGCTTATCATCAGATTGCATTTGTATCTTGCCTTTTGCCCCCTTGTGAAGGTCCCAAGGCACCTTCCATTGTTTCCTCCTCAACATCCTGGCAACAACCCTGTGAGGGAGGGAGGCAGAGAATGAGAGACCGGCCCAAAGTCACCCAGGAGCTTCATGGCTGAGCGGGGACTGGGACCCAGAGGCGCCACATCAACCCTCTCAGCACCACACTCCAGCAGACAACTTGCTGCGATAATTCCGGAGGGTAATTGAAGTCTTTGTTTTCCTTCTTGGCTGAAATGATCCTTTCCAAACTCTGTGCTGTTTATTTAGTACATTTTTATACCACCCTATAGCCCATGGGCTCTCTGGGCAGTGTACAATATAAAATAATATATACAAAAAAGTTATTTTAAAAGAGAATAAAGCCATAAGTGACAACAGACAACAATAACAAGACAACAGCACCGCAGCTGTAAGAACTTCACCTGCTTGGTACAGCGACAAATAATAAAACCCAGGAATTAAAACAGTCCTGTGTGACTCAACAATTAAAATGATGGAGAATAGAAAGGTTTTCACCTGGTGCCAAAAGGATAACAAAGGTGGTGCCAGGCATACCTCTCTGGGGAGCATGTTCCAGAGGCAGGGTGCCGCTGCAGAAAAGGCCCTTCTCCTAATTACTACAGGAGGGGGTTCCCTGAGAAGGAGCTCAACAGACAGCCTTGGAGAACAGATAGGAGCATATGGCACAAGGCGTTCAGACAACCTGGCCCGAAGCCTTTCTTTCAGAGGTGAGCGTCCCAGTGGGGTGATGCTCAGGCCCAGAACTTCCAGTCTGTCCTCCCAAGGTCCCCCCACAGCTGGTGAGCAACTGCTGGTGTAACGGCACCCAGGGCCTCAGGGCAATCTGCCCTGCGTCATTTGTCCTGTGGGTTCAGCTGACCACATCAGCTGCCCAGGGCAGTGTCATGGCAGGTGGGGGCCATGCTTGGACTTGGGAAGGAAGGGAAGCGCTGGTGGCATGTCCAGCTCTAACTGGGCAAGATTCCATGATCCATGGAAAGCCCAGCCTAGGGGTGCTTCCCTGCCTCAGATATCCACAGAACTCTGTGTGTACTTTGCATAAAGCAAAATGACGGCCAGTTTATTCAGACTAAATTGTTTTATTGCTCACTGATCCCATGGCTTCCCCTGCAAGGTGTAGGAAGCCCGTTTCCCTTTGCCTTTGAGAGTTCTAATTGTGGCCCTGCATACTGCCAGTTGCAGATGATACACATGCATTTAATTGACTCTCCGCACCAGGGTAAAATGCCTTAAAGCACCAGTTACTGAAGCACCGGACCTATGCCCTGCTTCTGCTTTCACTGAGCAAAGCCCTGTTTGGAGCACAAGTGCTGCGTTTTCAACTGACATCTTTTGTGCTCGAGTAGCTATAGCAGAGCACACAATAGCACAGAGTTGTGTGTCCTCAGTAAAGCTGAGTGGCAGAGAAGATGATGGCATAAGCAATCTGTTCCTTTCAGAGCGGGCAGTAATCCCATGACAGCTTTGGGGCCCTTGTCTCTTCTTCCCAGTCACTGGGAAGGCTCATTTGAGACAATGCTGGTTTTGTCTTTGGATCTGCAAGGCAAGTGAATCTGCTGAAAGCACTTGAGAGCCGTCATAGAAATCTTGCAGGAGGGACACACACAGAGACAGCTTTAAAAAAAAAGATTGCTTGTGGTCAATTAATTTAAATTCAGCATGCCACAGGCCCAGTCCTTTTGAGACAAGCCAACTCTGTGACATTTATATGCACGAGAGTGAGCAGCTTCTGAAGTGAGGCTTTGGGTTGTCCCCCACCTCCCACCGCATGGTCCTTTGGGTTTACTTCCTTAGGGCTGCTCAAGAAATGTTTTATCAGCACAGACTCCAATCCAGCTCTCCGAAAATGAATGGGAGTTGTGACACAGACTTCATTGAAAAGTGGACTGCACACATAAACCTTACGATCTATGCCAACCTTCCTTGACTAGGCATTTTATTTTTCCGAGGGGCTCATTTATCTTGAGATAGTGGTTTTCTATCTGATGAGGAAAAGCAGTGGATTCTGGCTACTGTGGGAAGGGGAAATGCAAAAATTAGATCACATCAGGCTTGTCTGCTGGTTTGAAATAAAGGAAACCATGCGTGGCTGCAGACAGCACATGCAAGACAATGGCAAAGTGTCTGACTGAACCAAGAATCAAGACATTCCTGGTTCAAACCCCAGCTCTAGATTTTCAGGAGATGGCTGAGGCATGCTTACCTCTCTCAGCCACAGCTCCTTTGCAATCCAGAAGAAAAATACTGACCTGCTGGAAGAGTATTTGGAAGGGTAGCATCATACAAGAGAACATGTGTAAAACATTCCAAATGTTCAAAAGGCACCATATAACAGCATTGAGATGCCTTCTAGGCTGGGAGGGGGGACTTTTGTACCTCAAGGGGAGCATCAGGACTTTAACATGGAACCTGGGGGCTGCATAATTAATTAAATATCCATAAGTGTAAATGTTCATAAGAGAGCCAGTGTGGTGTAGTGGTTAAGAGCATGGGACTGGGACTCAGATGATCCGGGTTCTAGTCCCCACTCAGCCATGGAGCCAACTGGGTGACTTTGGGCCAGTCACAGACTCTCAGTCCAACCTACCTCACAGGGTTGTTGTTGTGGGGATAAGATGGAGGAGGAGAATGATGTAAGCTGCCTTGAGCCCTTTGTAGGAAAAAGGCAGGGTATAAATCGAATGAATGAATGAAATACTGCACATTGAAATACACTGAAGAGTCAGCAGTCTATGTATGACTGTCACCCCTTGACTCAAACATAGGTATTCATAACCATGGTGAACACATGATGCCTTGTTCTTGTTATATGCCATCAAGTCATCTCCAACTCATGGCAACCCTGCGGATGGAAGCCCTACAAAATATCCTACCCATGACAGCCCTGCTCAGCTCCTCTAAGTTCAAGGCTGTGGCTTTTATGAAGACAATCCCTCTCAGCTTTGGTCTTCCCTCCTCTTCATTCTCTTCTTCATTATGCATACTGGAAAAAAACCAAGCCTCCTCAAAAGAGCAAAATAATACGAAAATTAAAAATATTGCATCATCACCATCATCACATTTATATATCACCACATAGCTGAGGTTCTCTGGACTCTTCACAAAAATTGCAAACCACAGAAAAAGACAATAGAACATTCTATAAAAGTTTTAAGAATCACAGTTTTAAACAATTTAAAAGTTTTAAGAATCACAGCTTAAAACAATTTCAGCACCTAGCCTTCTCAAAGACAGCTGCCAGAAATGCCTCCATCAAGTGCTGCTAAAAGCCTGGGACTAAAAGCCTGGGACTTAGCCTGCCACCAAAATGATGACCACATTGGCACCAACTGGGCCTCCATAGGGAAATTGTCCTATTATATCACGGGGAGGCACAATTACTCCTCTCATGCAACCTTCTGCTCGCTTTACTTTCTAGCCTCTGAATTTGTGCATATTTAAAGAATGAGCAATAATTTGTGCAACAGGTGTATCTACTCTGAGAAGGTGTGGAAAGGTGGTGAACCAACAATTGCCAGAATAATTGCCAGGTGGGAGAGATTCCCCCCCCCCCCGCCCCGCGGCCACACACACACACAAACAAATTGCATAAATGGGTTCCTCTTTCCTCTTACTATTCCCCCTCTCACCAGTTTTTTCAGCTGGGTGCAAATCAGCCTATATGCTGTCTCAGCTTGACAGTTTCCTTCAGAACTACCTATTCCTCTTCAGTACTGCCATTGCTAACTGAACCATACAAGGATATTGACAAAACAGGACAACACATATGGGACACCTAAATATGAAATCCCGTGCCCTTGAACAAAATTGGGGGATTTTTTTTTTAAACCCATTTGGACACTTTGCAATATCCACCCACATGCACAATTACAATCACCATCATCAATTATCCAATTTGTCCCTCTCCCCACATATGCAGAACATTTCTGGAATCAAAAGAAAATACCTGCTATACTCTGTCACCACTTACTGGAATGGAAGCATTGCAGAGATGGAATAGTTATTTTAATTGTTAATATTATTTATTTATTTTATTCTTTGGCCAGGGCAACTTAATTTCTACTGTTAAATTATATTGTTTTATATGATGTTATTTATGTTTTGTGAGCCGCCCTGAGGCATTGGCGCGTGGGGTGGCATAGAAGTTCCCTAAATAAATACATAAATACATAAATACATAAATAAATTAGTCTGCTGAAATGGAACAGAATTCCCAGCATTTGTATATCCCTAATGCAAGCACCTGTCTAGCAATTTGTGATCACTTTGGCAGACAAGCATCTGCAATCGCATGTTGGGCTTCAAGCAAGTTTTATGAACATGAATAATTTTTTTCCTTGCAGTTAATGAAATCTCTGTAAATACTGACCAACTTCAAATCAGGCATCATGCCTGGTCCCCTTCAGGCATATGGGACTCTGAATAGAGATGTATGAAGAACCTCTTTTAGGAATCCATTGGATTCCCTGGGCTTGGTTGCCCAGCCAAGTTTGCTTTCTTGTGACCATGAGCCAGGAAGTTGGCACATTGATGCTGCGGGAGCACATTGATGCTGTGCAAGTGGCACCCTCTTCCACGTACACGTCTTGCAGCCTTTGTCGGTGCTGCATGTGGTGTGGAGGAGGGCTGCTGGTGCACAGCTGGAATTCTGCAAAATTTCATGGACTTCTTTCTGGCTTGGAGCACTTCCTAACCAAGGGCTGAGCTCAGGAAGAAGTCCAATGGTCAGAAGAGGGCTGGGGTCTGTGGAAGATCATCTCAACCCTAAGTTAGTAACCTTCCACAATGGGAAACTGTGGTTCTAACGTCCTTGGCATTCTGGTGGAGCAGGTGGCATGCAGGGAGCAACACCATCATCTTTCCAGTGCCAGGTTAAGATTTTTCTTGCCTCCTGGGCATGGGCGCATCTCTACAAAGGACTGGGGAAAGCAGGGGAAACAACGAGTGGCCCATTGGCTGCCACATTTTCTAGTGCACGGGGGAACAGTGTGCTCCCCAAGTGCCACCCAAGGCATCCCGTGCTGACTGTCCGCGTCCATCAAGCAGCCCCTTGAGCATCACCACCATGCTGCTGTGTGCACTGCCCATGCTGGGTGTCGTCGGGGGAAAGGCCTTCCTTCCCTCGCCGCCCCACCTGACACCTGGGCCAGACCCTGGAGCTCTGCTTGACATGCTGCCTGCACGCGGAGCCCAATGCAAGACAGGCTGGTGTTGGGCAGGACGGGCTGTTGCGCCCAACTCCTGAGGCGTATGCCAGGATGCTGTGTGTGTCCGGATGTGGCCAAGTTCCCTCCAAAAGGCCGCGGGCCAGGCACTGGGATCAAGGCAGTGTGCGATAAGACGCACCGTATTGGGGTATTCTGAAAGTGTGCTGTTGAGGAGGGGGAGCACGGCAGGCTTCCTCGCTCCATCTTTGCTCTTGTCGCTCTGAGCGTGAGAACAGTGACAGTCTGAAATGGAGACCCTCCTCCCTGGGAGGGGCTCTCTGTGTGATTTGGACCCCCCTCCCCCCCGCAGGCAAAGGAGGCTCTCTGTGCATGCAGAGTGACAGGAGAGATGCTGGAAGGCAGTTTCTTAAGCGACCTGGATAGGGCTTTATTTGCCGCAAAGTCTTAAGCAACTCACAGTTGTTGGGTCGTAATCAGGATTTATCCTGTCAGAGCATTATTATCCTGGATCTCCCTTCTGACTCCCCCCCCCCCCTTTTTTTACCACTTATCAACAAATGGCAGAATTATCTCTGCCAAGATGAAATGCTTGACATTTCTGTGAAACCTCCAGCAAGGAAAGCCTAGCCCCTGACATCTTACAGGCAGTTCTCCCGTGTGCTCATCTTTGTTCTACAGTGCCTCCTAAGATATTACACAAATATTACTAGAGAGCCTATCTTCCCATACATAATTCATCCGGAATGTTTTCTTTTGACTAAATACATGCATCCACATCCCTAAACACCAAATGAAGGTGGTGGTGTTGCTGTTGTTGTTGCTGTTGTTGTTGCTGTTGTTGTGTGTTTTCAAAAGCGGTTCCTTTTTGGATGAGATTAGTGATCGTTGAAGGAGCATTTGGCAGAGCCCAGGAAGTGGCACCCTGCCACTGTTCTCGGAGTCTTTTTCTTCAGGTGATCTTGCCAATGATACTGAGCGACAGCTTCCCTGCTCAGGATTGAAATTACATTAAAAGTCGAACTGCAAGATCAATTTATTTCTGTCCCTGACATTTTAAGCTTGCCTCAATAGCAAATGTTCTGCCTGTAATAAACTGGGTTATCTTTTTACAAGATTTGATGGAGCTGAAGCCTGGGAAGGAGATAAGCAATATTAATGTAGTGAGCCATTTAAACAAATCAATGTGGCAGTCCACTCCAGAAACCAGGAGAGCAAACAGCTGATTCTCACTTGACACAGGGGCAGACCTGCCATTTGCACACGGCATCCTTTGTCTGTATCGAATCAGTTACTTCCTCTTGCTGCCATTTGGGCTTTGGCAGTATTAAGGCAAGGCAAGTGGGATGGATTCTAATCTGTCAATGAACCAATGCAAACTAATCTTCTGTGTAGCCCAAAGTGAAATTTAGTGGCACTTGGAATTCTTTAAAGCCCACCCCCACATACTTTTGTCTCACGTTCATTGTGAGGAATCATCAGTGCCCTGCATTGCCATTTTTTCTGCTTTATCAAAGTCTGCAAAAGGAGAGACTTGCTCTTCCTTCCAAAGAAATGCATTTTACATTCTCCATTGAGGTTCCTTTTTTTCTTTTTAAAGCCAGCTGTTATTTATCCTTTGCTACACTTCATGGCAATTGGCAGGGGTGGGGGGAAAGCTTGCAAAATAATTGTATACAAAGAAACCAAACAGCATAACAAGACCTGGATCCAGGATGCGCCATTATTTTGCTGGGATGAACCTCTCAGATTGCATGCAAGACTTACGCCACAGCATTATCTTTAACCAGGGTTGTCGCTTGGTCAGCTTGCACTGCTATTACGCCCTTCCTCCTGGAAGCTGACATTGGGAAATGAAGAATGGTTTTGGGCAGCTTCTTTGGGAATTGCTGCTGAAATTCCAGGTTCTTGTTTTTCAGAAAAACCCTGTGCACCATCAACAGCAGAACCCACACCATTAGTTGGCTTAACGGCTACAAGATTTTTGCCCAAGATATTGAGAATCTAAACTTTGACCCAGAAGTGACAACGCAGGCAAGGAAGAGGGAAGGATTAACCTTTGGGAGAAGATGTATTCTGTAGCAGCTGGGAGGATATGTATTCTACTCCACAACACATACTGAAATGTTGCAAACAACAGCAATGGCACAAAAGTCAATGGCTTGCTGCAGCTGTTCAAAGTCCCATCTCCCACCAGCAATATTTCTTAATGAAAAGTGCCTGAGGGTGCAATCCTATTGCAATGATTGTAAGGTCCTGAGCTTACACTTACCCTGTGCGGGGAGGGAAGAACAGAAGTGAGCTTCACCCACCACACCAGTCCTTGCATTCTGCATTTTTTCACAAGGCAGAATTTTTTGGCCATCTAAAAGGGAGGGGAAAGGCCCAGGAGGCCTCCAGATAGCTCACCCCCTGACTTTTTTAGTCTCCTCCTCTCCCTCCTCACTGAAAGGCCCCTTTGGCCCTCTTTGAGGTTGTGTTCCTGATCTCAGAGAGACAGCCAGTAGGGCTCTTTCTGTGCCAGCTGTAAGCAGGAGGTGGGTGTGTGGGCAGATTGCAGGTCTTTCCCTTCAAGGCACTGTCTGCAAATTCACATCTGAAAACTGTGTTTGCCCAGTGTTGTCTGGGGCCATAGGAATGCTCCCTTATTGACTTAGGATGTGTCGGCCTTTCCCTGTAGGGTGCCTGCCAGTGGAGTGGGCGAGCAGGTCTCAACCTCCCGTCCCCATGTAGATAAGCTCCGGTAACAGCAGACCCGGAATCTTCCAGGTTCACTGCAAGGCTTCAGTCCCATGCACAAGTACCTGGGGGCCTATTCCTTTTGAACAAATGAAATCAGACAATCATCATCAGACAGATCCAGGAATATGTCACAAGCACAGTTCTTGCACGTTAGTAAAACAGAGGAACATTAAGAATAACACATCTTTTAATAATGGCAGGGAAATTCCAGGATCTCTTCAATAATCCATTTGCGTTGATCTTAGCAGGGATGACTAGTGCAGAAAAGGGACCAGTGGGGCTACTGAAGACTAAACATAGGAATCTGCTGCACCCATCTAAGAATGATATCTATATCTAATTTAGCCTCCCTTAAAAAGCTTTAAATATTCCATGATGGATGTTCATGCTGCTCCCCTTTCAAAGCTGTGCCTAAGATAGGTGTCCCCATCACCTCCCCCACACAAAGTCTGTTGTGTTTGCAAAGCAATATGCCTCGTTGGATGCCTTTACATGCTGTTCTGGTAACATAAATATTTGGAAGCCTGACCATATGAGTTCTCCCTACTTGATTTTCACAGCTCTGTCATGAAACTGAGGCTAAGAAGAGGAGGAGATGTTTGTTCTGGGGTCACCCAGTAGGCTCCAGGATCAGGCAAGAATTAACCCCGCACCCCCGATATCCTCAAGTCTAATGCCTTAACCACTATATTGGGCTGATGCCAAGGGTGGATGTGTAGGGCATCTAATGAAGGCCCAGACCACTCATGGGAAGCCCCTGGAGTTGCTCCTTCTCTTCACCTTTGCACTCTGCTTGTTTACCTGTCTCTCACTCTGGCCCAGGTGGGAGAGGTAGCGCGAAAGAAGAACAGCAGATGTCAGTGCCAGCTAGCTCTCAGATTCTCCGCCTGTCAGACAAGCACACTCAGCCATGATGAAAAAGAGGGTGTGGAGCAAGAGCAGCTGGTGACAATGGCAGGGAGAAGGTGACTCCCGGAAGGAGAGGGCTGAGGGCCTTCCAAATGGGGAGGCCTGCACTCCACTCTGCAGAGCTGGGTGGGCTGCTGGGTGGCCCCATTTGCAGGGACAATGCATAAAAGGACAGGCGAGGGCAAAAGAAACCCGCAGGGATCTTCAATTCCCAGGGATAATGCAGTTAAATATGGTTCCTTTTAACAAGATAAGTGTTTTCCAAAGTGGCAGGGTGGGGAGGGGAGAGAAACAAACAGCTGAGTTATCTATATTCTCTATTTTACTTTCAGTCTGTGTTGTCAGGCTTGGTAAATTTTTAAGCAGCTGTCAAAGTGAATTTATTACAGAAGAGGGCTGCATTCTTGCATAATCCAGAAGGGAAAAGCCCCACTGAGTGATTTTACTTCATCCTTTGTCTTTACAACACTTTAAAAGTCTCAGCTACTTAAGATTCAAGAGCAGCATTACTCAAAATTTTCAGCACTGGAAAGTGTGTGTGTGTGTGTGTGTGTGTGCGCGCGCGCATCAACAGAATTACTTCCAAGTAGTACCTTAGGTACTACTTAACATGATAAGGGCTTCCTAGAACAACATAGGCTTTCTTGCTGTGTATATTGACATGCCAAATGTCATGGAAATACACTGGCTTAGAACAATGCATTTGGATCATTTCTACATGGGTAGCAAAGAGTATTTCTCATACTGGTGGAATGTAGACTCATGCCTGGAATATATGTGAAACAGTTTCCCAAATTCATGATGTCATGAACTGTTGCATCTGAAGCATTGCCCCTCTGGAGAATGTTCTGAGATCTTTGGATGTTCTAACACTCACCTTCTTTTCATTCTGCTGTCACTGCACTATCATTACTGCTACCTCTTCAGGCAAATTTTACTTGCTGGTTTGTGACCACATGTGCAATATGGCTGTGGAGGCCTGTTCAAGAGAGGGAAGGGGAATCTTAATTTCTCAGTAGAATCTCCTGGCCCTGGATGGCATTCTTTGACCTTACACATCTGCAGTTAGTGCCATGACTAAACAATACAATTTGGTTCCTATTTCTAACCCTGGACTGTGGATTCTAGCAGACATGGAGTAAGATTCTTCACATTCACATTCTCAGTACTATATAAAGAGCTGATTTACATTATCATATGCTGTATCCCAATTCCTTTCCCCAGTAGCTGATGGCTAAGTGTATCCTCGGTGAATTCAAAGCAACAAATTAGGCCATTTCAGCTCAGATCAGAGGCTTCCTTGCTGTATATATTGACATAGAGAAAAAGAGTGCTTGCAAGAATCCATTTGCATGATTTCTACCTGGGTATCAAAGGATTTTTTTTCATATTGGTGGAACTAAGGCTTGTGACTGGAGTATGCTTCTGCCAGGCTCAAAGCATGGAGTCGCCTTTAATCTCATGCTGCCTATACAAATTTTGTGAGTATGCAATATCAAGGTGCATCATGGGAGCTGTTGTTTGGAATCACATGGAGTGCCACGCTGTCATACATCCCTATGTTATGGGGCCCCTTTCCCATTGTCATCTTCTCGTGCCTCGCTTGCATGATGATGACCCTTGAAGTTTAATCATCATGGATATTTGCAGGTATGAAGATGAACCCACAAAACTCTGGTCCTCAATGCCAGAGCACACTGGGTGATTCCCAGCTGCAGGTTCCAAGATGCACCTTGATGTTGTGACAACAGCAATAAGGGAAGCAGTTGACTAGTCTGTGTTTTGGGCAGATAGGTAGTTGGATGACTGCAAATGCAGGGGCAGGAGACCAGCATGCTGCACTCCCGCTCTTCTTCCAAAGCTTGTCATCAGTTCCTGACTTAACAGCAATTTCATGAGACATCGATCCAGGCTCCCTACAAGGATGAACATTACGAACTGACAATTTCAGCCAACAAACGGTCCATTTATAAGACTGGGAGGCTTCACTGGTTGGTAACACAATCACTACACTGGTTTTTCTTTGAGAAGCCTCTTTGTAAAGTTGCAGTAGGAAGCCACTGTGGTGCGGTGGTCCGAGTGCTGGACCCCAGAGATCTGGGAGGTCCAGGTTCTAGTCCCCACCTGGCCATGAAGCTTGCTGGGTGACTCTGAACCAGTCACAGATTCTCAGCCCAACCTACCTCACAGGGTGGTTGTTGTGAAGATAAAATGGAACTGTGTAAGCTGTTTTGAGTTCCTCACAAGATGAATCAAGAAAGACTATAAATACAATGCGATAATAATAGAGTGGAGTAGCTTCTATGCTGAAGTGTCCTTAAACTTTTTAGTAATGTGTAACAGCATGTGCACACAGAGAGACTCTGGCCTCTTGGTGTGAGTTGCTACAAGTACAGATCAATCTGCTTCTGGTCTCTGTCGTTTTTGCGTATGTTCTTTCATAAGTCCTTTCTGTCTCACTTTCACATTAATTTGCAAATGTTTCAAAATGAATAACATCTTAGTTAAATATGGATTTTCACATAAGAACATAAGAAGAGCCATCCTGGTTTGGGGAGATATGGATTGTGCTAATCTGTAAAAATAAGCACAAATACTGAGAGAGCAAATTTCTCAGCGGGGCCTGGTGTTCCCTAATTGCCTCAGGCTGCTGGAAACTGCCTGCTCGGCTTTCCATACCTCCTGCCAGAGTCATCTAGCACCAGCCTTCTTTGCATGAGGATGACCTGCAGTCATGAGGAGAAGAGGCGAGCCCGCAGGGTCAGGCCAGGAATCCATCCAGCCCAGCACTGGGTTCACACAGCAGCCAACCAGCTGCCACAGGAAAGCCACAAGTGGGTTGGGGTGAGCCCCAGCCCCCGATCCAGACGTAGCCCTTTCCTGGACATGATTAGACATGGATTTGTCCAAATCCCTCTTAAAGCCACCCAAGAAGTGAATTCTGTAGTTTATCTATGCACTGTGTGAAGAAGCCCTGAATTTGCCACCAATCAGCTTCGTGGATGGCCCCTTTGGGTTCCACTCTTCCAAGAGAGGGAGAAAAAATGTCTTCCTAGGCACTTTTTCCTCAACATATGTAGCTTTCCACACCTCTACACCTTATTTGACTCTCCCTCCCTAAGCTAAGCCTGGGATATTGTAACCTTCCCTCATAAGAAATTTCTCCGTTGGACATTTTAGGTGCTCTTTCCTACAGTTTTTCCAGTTCTTCAGTACCCCTTTTTTCAGATGCTTACCAGAAACTGTATGCAGTATTCTAATGGTGTTCAGAGCATACATTTGTATCAAGGCATTTTCCAATTAAATTCTGTCTTGAAGAAGGCATTTCTAAACACACTTATCCCCAAAACTACACAGTTTACACTGTGGCATGTTTGGGTTTTGAGTGTGTAAAAATCTATTGAAAAATTAAGAAGTGTGCAAAATCTAAAGAACTGTGTGCATGAATTCATACCAATCTCAGACTGATGCAGATCAAGTGGGTTTCCTGGGAACTATGAGCTGAACAAAATCCTTGAATATTTCTAGCCACAAGTACCAAGCTTGATGGGTATATAGTCAGTCAAACCATTGATGCTTCATTGCCTTGCTTGACCAGTCAGTGAAATTTTCCAAGTTTCAGGGACTGGTGTGCTGCTCCCAGCCTATGTGTTGGGCAATAGACCAAACAGGAAATATGCTGAGTATCTTGGCTGACAACCAATTATTAGAATTAGTTGGGGGTCAACATATGGGACAAAAGGAACTGTGTACTTAATATTTTCATGGGGAGATCCATGCCTCCAAATCTGAAGAACTGCAAAATTTTGACTATAAATGAAATTTTTGCAAGATAAGCTAACACTTTGGATACTCAAGAAGAAGGCAATTCTTAACTTCAGGCAAACAGCCAAACACCATGAAAAGTTTCCCCAACAATTTTCAGGGGGTTGTCACTCACTGAGAATTTGGCTGCCTTTTTCCTAATAACTTCTAAAGACCTGATTGAAGTCCTTTCTCAGAACTGGAGAAAAGCCCTGTTGCTCAGCTTGGAGTTTCTACCTACTTGGGTTCCTCATTGGTAGCTTGGCAATTGTTGGTTTGTTGTTTTAGCATAAGTTGAATCTAGATGCAGTCAGGTCAATGCAACAAACTGCCTCAGTGTGTCTTTCTTTTTTTAATTGTGCGGGTGGTATAAATGAGGAGCAGAGATTGATGCTGCACAGAAGCAGACACAATATAATGCATAACTCTCCTAACGAGCACCCAAATCTGCCTTGAAATGAGTCAGGCAGCTGCTCCACCTAGCCCTGCATTGTCTACCTGGATTGACAGCTATTTTCAAAGGTTTCTTACAGGCCTGCAACCTAGTAACTTCTAACTTCTTATAACTGGACATGCTAGAAAGTGAAGCTAGGTCCTTATGTACATAAATCCAAGGAACCTGTTCTATGGATGACCTTGAAAGCTCCTGTTAACATGGCTTTAAATTTTTTCCTTCCTTCCTACTGCTTTTGCTACTACTATTGTAGGTGGCTGTAGATTAATATTACTGTAGTATATGTAGGATTGTCAGAGCAATTTGTAACAGATTCAAGTGAGTTCAGATGTCTATGAATCCAAATTTTGTAGTGGATGGGTTGTTTTTTTCAAATCACCTTTTAAAAATTTTGGGGAGGGTTCAAAGTAATGCACACTTGCACTGATGAGCATCTGTGCTAATGTACCCTTGCACAAGTGGAATGAATGCACTTTGTGCATCCTTAAAATAATGTTTGAGTCTGTCGACAAGAAGGTAACAGAAGATCTCTGACGATCCACAAACGCAGAAGAAAAACAGGCGTTTCAGCTGCAGCTACAAAAATTGTTTTCCGCACAGTTCAACAGGAGGGGATCACATAACATGAAAAGCAGTGGCAGTCTGTTGGTCTGTTCTATTGTCCAATCCCTGTTGCTGTATTTTAGTGTGGCATGTTTTGTCTTCTGAAACCAGAGAAAGAAACAATGGGATCGATGGATTCTTGGCACACAAGGGCCGGTTGCACTGATGAAATCTGGAAAGTGCACCTCAGCCTGGGGCAAAGGCCAGCACCAAAGAGCCCCTCGGCAAGCAAGGCCTGTTGCTGCTCTTGCCATGCAGCCAGCCAGAGAGTGCTCCTGGCAGCTGCTGGCTTGTGCAAGTGTCAAAGGCACCCCTGGATTCCCCCACTGGCCCTCAGATCGGCTGAGGGTAATACTCAGTTGGGGGCTCACAGCTCAGTGGATCTTCCCCTTCTGGCCCCGTTGTACATGAACAGGTGGAGTGAGAAACAGCTGGGTAATTGGGAGGGTACATAAATCAGGAGATTCCCCCTCGGCTGCCCCCATTTTCACTCCTGCTTGCTCGAGTCACATGCCCAAGCTGGCGTCCACTGCATGTTTGGGAGGCTGCTGGGCTGGGGTCTCTCTGGCTGGCAGAAGCCAGAAAGGGGGCCAAGAGCCACTGCTCCTTCACTGCTGCTTTCTAGGCAGCAGCCTCTCTGGCAGTCAGGGTGGGGGGCAGTGGAGTGGGGGGCAGTGCCACCTGCCGGCTTATTGCAGCTGCTTTCCAGAAGGGAGCTTGGGTGGGCACCGGCTTGGGGTACTTCTCTGCAAGTGGGGTTTTGGGCATGGATCTTTCCCAGCCCTGCTAAGAGATGCCAGATCTCTTGGTCTGCACACTTGACTTTATTAGTGCCGCCATCTTAATTATACATTTCCAACATGCTACCTACTTCTGGGTAGGCCAACATAATGGCAAGCAGGCGACAATCCTGCTGCCCAGCTGGCAAACTGGGGAGGAACATCACCAGCAGATGTCAGTGGGGACTCTACTGAAAGCATTTTCCCTGCCCCCGCCCCCCCAATTCTCCAGCTGGGCTTGGCTGTGCATGTGAATGCACTTGCGGTCACTCTCCGCTTTTGCATTCCAGCATTGTGTCAGTTGATCTCAGCCAGAGGATGCAGTGAGGGCTTCTTTTGCAGGTTGTCCCACCCTTGTGCTGATGCTTGGCTTTGCCAGCTTTCTTGAGGGCATTACGTGGATCCCCTCCTCATCTTGCACTAATCCAAACCACCTGCAGAACTCAGACTTCAACTGATACTCCCCGGTCACATCTGTGGCACAGGCAGAAAGTTATTGGAGGCAGAATATTGTCTCTCAGCCAGCTATCTAATAGCAATGCTCATTTCAACCTGCTGAAAGTAGATTCTATAAGGAATACTCACTCAGAGGAACTAGAATGGTCTTATGCTAGTTCCAAGATAATCAATTTGTGTCATTTAGTCTGATACAAAAGGAAGGAAGGGAAGGGAAGGGAAGGGAAGGGAAGGGAAGGGAAGGGAAGAAAGAGAAAATGCTGGAAAGGGAGAAAAAAGGCATTTTTAAACAGGCATGTCATTGCTAAAGAAATAGCACATTCTTTATATCTTTTTGATTTGCAAGTCTGTAAAATTTATTAATGTTAAGAAAATAAATTAGAAACCTTCATGTCAGAGTATTTCTCCTGCTCCTATGAGGATCTCTGGCAATGAATATTAAATGCATTCACTGTTTTTCAAAGGATACATTACTTCATCCTTGTGTGGTACAACATGGCTGAAACAAGGACAATAAATCAAGATGCTGACAAAAGAACCTTCACTGCATTATGCGGATTATGAGAATAATATAGAGAAAATGGGAAACTCAACCCCACCACACACACTGTCATTAAAAAGCAGGCTTTACACAGTTTGTTATTCATCCAATATAAGTTATTTTTATGTCACATTTTAGTTTACATGCATGGAACAGAGTCAGCCAGTAAGACTGGTTATGGAACCACATGTGGAAATTTCTTGGGTTTTCTATTCAGGATTTTATGTAGTGTTGTGTCAAAATTTCCTCCCATATCTTTTTGGAAAATTGAGACGGATGACTAGAGTGAAGCTGAATTTTCTCAGAAAGATTTCGCTCAGAAATGTTTGGATATTTTTCTTTTTTTCCTACTCCACTAGAAATAAAATGGCATCTTGCAAAATTTCCCCAAATTTTATTTGTCTTTATTTGCTGAGTTTTGCTTTCCCTCTCTGTCATGGGTACTCTCCTTTCCTTGTTTGGATGTGGTCTGTCTTTAACTGTCTTGATATCTAATGCTACCACCAGGAATTTAATTCCAATCTTATTAATTAACCTCCCACTGTATTGTGCCAAAGCTATAAGGCTCCCTTGTTGGACTATGTGGTCCTGAGGATAAGACTCTGGTATACAAACAGACTATGACTCTGAGTTAACAATAAACAAAACAAAACTATTTGTACAAGAAACTAGAGAGATTTGGGTAACCTCCTAAATGGTCTGTGGGGATGCTGTAGATATAATCTATCTAGACTTTAGCAAAGCTTTCAGCAAGGCACCCCACTGCATCCTGCTGACCAAACTAGCAAAAATTAGCCTGGATAAGGCAACCATTAGTTGGATCCACAACTGGCTGCAAAATCAGACTCAAGGGATGCTCATCAATGGCACATTCTCAAACTGGGGAGAGGTGACAAGTGGGCCGCAGGGTTCCATCCTGGAAATGCCAGGGAACAAACTTTGGACTTTTCACAGGCAAAGCAGAAGTCTGAGTGCTGAGTGGTGCACTCTCCTTACCTGTCTCTCTGGAGAGAACTACTCTGTAAGGCTATCACAGGAACTCAGCCATGTTTACCTTGCAGCACCAGTGGGAAATGAGAGAACCTGGAGGCGAGAACAGGCAATAGGAAATTGGGCACCTCAGTCTGTCTCTCTCTAAAGAGCCAGTGTAGAGTTTTGGCCTCACACTGTGGATACCTGTCATCAAATCACTATTCCAACATGAAGCTCCCCAGCTAACTTGAGGTGAATCATGTTCTCTCCAGCTACCTGCCTCATGGGGTTGTTGTGAGGAAAGGGGATAGGGAGAGCCTGGCGTGCCATCCCTACTCCTTAGGGGAGCGGTGTATAATTCCCTTGTTCAAATGCTTCCTCCCACTCCTGAGTTCTTAACTAAGTAGCAGCCAAGGGTGCCGATCAACTGAGCTGGAGGAATCGTTCAGGGCTGGGGCTGGGGCATTTGCAAGGGAGAATCCAGGGGCCCAGGGAGGGCTAAGTCTTCACAGCCATTGATTGTTTCAAGTGGCACTGACGGGGATTTGAAATGGATTTGGAAGGGAAAGGGGCCTACTGAAGTAATTCTATGGAAATTCAGAGCTGTCTCAAGGGAATTTCTCATCTTTAGAGTTTCTACCATTGCCTCCCAAAATGGACCTAAGAACAGGGCTCTTAGAGCTGGTTTGATGATCACTGTAAACCACAAATGAAAACGTTGGCCTTTTCTCAGGCTGTCGTCATTTGTGCACCACCACATCCACACTCATCTGCATTGTCTCCTCAGAGCAGACAGAGTCAGCCTAAGAGGTGATTTGGTGATTGCCATATAATCCAGTCGACCAGCTGCTGCTTCTCCAAACAGCCTCTCGGGTCTGGTAGCCATTTTACCCCTCCTACTAAGGAGTTTCTTCTGGTTCAGCCTTGGCAGGAGGAGGCCTCCATGGGAAAGGTGGCAGATCTAGTTGTCCGCAGCAAATTTTTCAAGGGCAGGGGGCATGGCTGCCCAGTGTGGTGTGATCATAATCCACATGCATAGCATGTGCGGCTGCAACCCTTGCATGGTTGGGGACACACGATGGTCACATAGGGTGAAGCCCTATTTGTATTTGAACAAGATATGACACAATTGTTGTATTTTTAATTTAATATTTATATTTTTAATTTATATTATAATTATTTTAACTTATTTTAACTTAATGATGTGAGCCGCCCCGAGGCTTCGGCGAATGGGGCGGCATAAAAATGTTTTAATAAATAAATAAATAAATAAATAAAACACGGCACAGCACAACAAAACTCTTACAATGCCCGGCATGTTCTAGCCAGCCATGCAGGCTGGGAGAAGTTGGGAGTTGCAGGACCTCTGTCTAAACATGCATAGATGGGAACATTCCAAGTCCCGTTCAGTGACATTCAGAAGCCTACAGAGTGGCAGAGAATCCTTGGCAGAACTAATGCAGGAGAATATTTTAGTCGAGCTTCACACGAATCATGCATCAATACGAAAATATTTGTATTCTTATTATAATTGGACCTGTTTTAAAAAGTGCATTTTGACTGTGATTTGTATTGTTAGTGAAGTTGAAATTGTTTGCAATAGTGTTTTATAGATGTGATCTTTTCTATTGATCAGTACAAGAACTGCTTATAAATCATTGTATTGAAGAATATAGAGATATTATTAATAAATAAAATAAACAACAATACAATGTTACACTGCAGAATTATTATACACTATTCGGACCGCACGCACACATCTTCACCTTCATCATGACCACCATAAAATGAGAATAATAGGAATAACAACACTGGGCTACTTTGCAGGTCAGACGTAGCCAACACTTTTTCAGCCACACCTTGATTCCCATAATGAAAATATAATTGGTGGACGATGTCAGCCTTGCATCAACAGGCTATTTCCTTTAAGTCTTACAGTATCTTTAAGAACTGAGTTAGAAGGTTCATGTTGTCCTGTCTTTGCTCCTATCATTTTCTTTTTGGGTAGACACAGTGCAGTTCACTACTCCTCCGTCACACTAGAATTCAGGATTGATTTTTTGAAACAGTCACCACTTCTAATTAGGGAAGACTCCCCAAGGAGGCATTCCAAAAAGCTAGGAAGTTCCTTCTCCAGACTACGTGTCAAACATTGCTATGATATGACTTTCTTAGTTGGCAAACCCCCCTGAAAGGTGGCAGCAGCCTATTTTCACCTTCAAAACTAATGGGCAGAGTAGCTTTTTGTTAAATAATTCAGGTTCTATGAGGGCTAGAATCTTGCTTTAAAAAGGAAATAAAGAAAGAGGGTTTGGAATCTGTTGCTCATGACTGCCCCAGGGGACTGCAAGTCTCCAACCCTATTTGCCCCTTGCTGGATACCCTGGGTGGCAAAACAAAATTGAAGGTGACAGAATGAAACCTCCCATTTTAGGGTGCTTTCATACTTGGAATGGTTTATTCATAATTGCTGGCGGATAAAAGATCTGAAAATACCTCAAGGGAAAAAGATATTTTTAAAAATAGGTAGATTTTTATAAGAAGGAAGGAAGGAAGGAAGGAAGGAAGGAAGGAAGGAAGGAAGGAGGGAGGGAAGGAGGGAAGGAGGGAAGGAGGGAAGGAGGGAAGGAAGGAAGGAGAGAGTTGTAGATCATCTATAGCATCAGTTCATGTGGAAAATACTATTTGGGACAAGAAGGAAGCATTCTCAGAATGCTAAATGCCTAATTGTGATATGCAAAATGCTGGTGGCAGGAGTGTAAGGCAGTCAGCGGCAGGTTATACAGCCGTACGTTATCTATGCCTGTTTTATGAGAGCATAGAGACGATGTATGGAAAGGAATCAATACTTCACAGGCTGGAAGACTTTTTACACAGTCTCACTGATTTATTGCTGTTAAAATTCTTACAGCTCTTTCATTCAAAGAGACACATAAAGAATATGCAAATGGAGAAGGAATTCAAAGTTATCCAATAAATTATTCAATAGGAATTATTCACTTGGCACCAGCATTTTCATTAAGCCAAACCGAAGCCTGCCAATGTGTGTGTTGTTAAAGGGTCTGGAAGGTACACACACACTCACGTGCCCATGCACAAGCCCCTGATTAAAAATGTTTTCGACAAGAAACAATTCATTTGACATTTAGCAGGGGGTATATATAATTGGAAAAGTCTGTATGCCCGAATGTCAGTGACATCCATCGGAACGATATGCTTGGCTAGAGGGTCTTTGCTTACAGTAATAACATTGCACAAGATCTGTCTGCTTTGAAATAAGCCCCATTGCATTCAGTGGAGCCTACTCTCTGTTAATAAGGTAGCTGACTGCAGATTTAGTGCTGTTGGGTGCAGGAACGCCTTGCTAAGCGGGAGGACAAGCTGTAAGTGTAGAAAACCATGCTCTGGCCACCTTGGCCACCTCACAGCAATACATCCTGCCCAGAGGCCAGTCAATGCTGGTCTGTTAGCTTAAAGCAAATGAGGCCTTGAGATGAACCTGAGAAGGTAAGTTGTCCCTCTGTTCTTCCCCTGGGTTAGCCTTCCTCAATTTCCCAGCATTCCTGGCATTTTCTCAGCATTCATTGGCCATGCTGACTGGAGGTGATAGGAACCGAAGTCTGAAATGTCTGGAGGGTTGCAATTTGAGAAAGGTTGTTGGAGGGTACAACCCAGCCCCAACATGGATCCAGGCCAGTGCTGTCCCACAGTTGTTCTCAGAAATGGCGACTCTAACAGAGAACCTCCCATGACCATTCTGAGGCTTGTGGAGTGTCAGGACACTGTGCATGTGAACCAGTCTAGAGTTAAGATTCTGGTGAAGGATCGGTGCTGTGCCTTTCTCATTCGATATTGTTCATCTGTTGAGACACAAGAGCAGAAAAACATCAAACAACTTTAAAATTCACAGGTAGCTTTCTGCTTCATATCCCAGGGGCAGGTAACACTGGAATTCCTTATGCATGGAGGTTTTGACCTACCCACCTCCCAACAGTAAGTGCTTAACGGTTATTGCTGCACAGAGGGAGAAATACTAAAGTAATTTACTGGCTTTTCACTTTGCCTGAGGGTTGCTTCAGCATATTCACTCAATAACCTGTTTTGTTTATTGCGGCTGCCAGATTCGGAGGCAGTTTCTCCTACCTATCCCTCCCCTCCTTCCAAATTACTTGCACATCAAATTTTTATGCATATGGAGTATCCATGCAAGCTGCAGTCTGTGAAGACACATGCCTTCCAGTAAATCGTGAATAAATTACAAACAGAGTCCATGCACACTCGTAGGAACATTAAACTAAGATGAAAATGTATTCTAAAGAAGCGGGCAAATGCACGGGCCATAATGCTAAATACATAGGTTAGCATAAAATGATGTTAAATTTATTGACTCTGCAGCAGCGCATATGTTATAAGGAAAATCTTCCATCAGAATTTTAATACTACGCTGTCTACAGATGTCATTATACAAAGTCAAACATTTATATCTCTAAACTAGACTGTCTGACATTTAGAACTGTGCTGATGTAGGAGAAGAACTGGCACCACATATGTTTTGTTGAAGCCCCCTTTTCTTATTTTATAAACAGGCTCAAATTGTTCCCGTACAATCCTGAAGGCTGATTCAACCTGCTTTTCGCTATGTGTGCTGAAGTCTCAATACCATCACTTCTGTGGGACTGGAAGGAAAAGAAACTCCTGAGAATCCATGAATCTTTCATCCTGTAGGTCCTTCAGGGCTCAACATATATATCTTTGCATTGTTCTCACAGTAATTAAATAAGACGCAAAGGAAAAGACACGACGAGGCAAGCATCCTCGTAGCTTACATTATGTGATTCTGCTTTGGTTATCCCAATAAAACCTTCTGCTGATACATGTATAAAACAATCTCTTAGGCTTTTACGCAACAACAGAAAGATGCTTGTGGAGGGCTGCGCATTGCAGTGGGAGATCCAGGACCTCAGCATCCTGCAGCAAAAGTGTGCGAGGGCTAACAATCCAATTTATCTAACGTGGCAGTAATTACAATTGCAGCGAGCTAGCTCTTTCTTCTCCACACTTGCCCACTGACTTCAGTGGACTGCAAATTTCCTGCTAGCAAAAGCGAGGCTGCAGGTTAAAGACACATGTCCAAATAGTTGCTTAGCCTGAGGCAAAATGAAACACTTTCCTGAACATGCTCGCGGTTCATCTAAGAGCCCCTTCTGTCGCACTGTCAGAAGCAGTGGCTCCTGTGATCAGACCAGAAGGTCCCTCGTGGCCCAGTTTCAAGAAGACAACGAATGGACTCTGGCAAGAGCGGGATGCTTCCTCAGATGGATGAAGGGCGGGGAAAGAGATTTCAGTTAGTGAGAGGAAGATGGCGAATGCATCAATGGCACAGACTCTGAAGAGTGGGTCAATTGGCGCCTATTTGCTCAGCCTGTAATTTATGCAGCTCAGGAGCTGAACACCTAAGAGCAGGAATCATTCCTAAATCGGCTTGCAAGAACCAGCCCTGCACTCACCAGTGCAGGTGAGCCACTTGGCCTCAGACGAGGGAGCGGGTCAAAACCTGCCCCTGGGCCTAGACTACAGGCCTTCCTGTTTCATCTCCACCTGGTGCCACACAACTCCCAGCTGGTCCCAGAGGGAAACCATGTCTGCACTGGTGGGCCATGTAGCCTGCAAGAAGCTGGCCTCCAGTCTTGGCAACCACCATGAAGGCACCTGGGTGTGACCGCTGAAACCTACTCTCCGGAAATTGCCACAGAGTCCTAACAGTGGAGGGAGTCAAGCTCCCCAGCTTCACCTGTTAGTAAAACCCCACAGTCCCACTTGCAGTCTGGACAAAGAGATCTGTATCGACCAGGTGAATGTGGTCAGCTTGGTACAATTCTGCCCTGCTGGTCCTACAGTGTCAATCTGATTTCCCCATCCACTTACTCCTAGATCTGTTTAAACTCTCCTTCCATGAATACTGTGGGCACCTATGGGCCATAATATGAAGGTGACCAGCCACCACTTCCATATGGTTTCAAAGTTCAACTTTGCCTGGAGTCTTAGGGCCATCCCCACCAGAAGCCCCATATCATCGGCCCAGGTAGAAACAAGACGTGGAGGCGGTGTCTTCTCCCCATGCCTACACATCGAATGGAGGCAAATTGTCTGAACCTCAACTGTGCCAACCTGGGCACCTGGCGGGGGGACGGGGTCTTCTCCAAAGGAGCTGGAGAGGATAGCAACAGGGGAGCACATCTTTTTTCTGGTGTCCCCGGATCCTAGAGGGCCTCCCCCAGTGAGGTGCATGTGCTCCCAACACTGTCACCTGGCTAAGATTTGCCTCTACTTCCTGGCATTACACAGCATATTATAAAGTTTGAAGTAGCCTTCAGCTATATATTATAGATTATTTTAAATCAGTTTTAATATGTAAATATTTTATTCATATTCATATTGTATTCTTAAATATTTTGCAAGTCACCCAGTATAGTTATTAATAAATGAAAGAAATGTTTGCATATATTAATCAATGAAATGTGAGTAACATTTGAATCTTATGTGGAATAGATGTGAACCTTCCCTTCCCTTCCCTTCCCTTCCCTTCCCTTCCCTTCCCTTCCCTTCCCTTCCCTTCCCTTCCCTTCCCTTCCCTTCCCTTCCCTTCCCTCTTCCTCTCCTCTCAGAAAGAAGAAAATGGTCTCTTTCAAGTTAACATGAACATACTCTATCAAGTAGGAGAGGCACTCAGTCCTACTCAAGGTTTCAACCTGAAACCCTCAAAATGTTTTGGTCTACAACTCCCATCAGACCTGGACAGTTTAACCATCTACAAAATCTACAAAACATTTTTAAAGTGCACCTGAAAACACATGCATTCTCCCCTCTTAGACTAAAGGATGAAAGTGCACTGTATATTTATTTTAATATGTGTTATTTGATTTGAAATTGAAACTTGTGAGCTTCTTTGGGAATTGTGCAGCCATTTGCATTCATGATTCTGAAGGGGGCAAATTCAAAGCAAAAAGAAAAAAGAAAAGAAAAAGGAAATGAACCCAAGTTCATCCACCCCAAGAGTAGATTCAGGCCATGCACTTACCATCAAAGAAAGTAAATACACAGACACAATTGTAAAATCAGCTACAGTATACACTTACTGTAGGGTGTAGTTTAATAGTTGAGGACTGCCAGAGAAGGGGAGAGATGCTTCTGGAACATTATGCCTGAATTGTTAAACTAACTTGGTTAATCTTGGGTAGTGTATGCCTTGACTTATGGGACACAGAAACTATTTGTTGCTTGACCTCACTTGGTAAAATACTTTGGGTTGACCTACATATAGAAAAAATTAAGTTGCCATGACCTTACCTTAGCTCCTTACCTGTCTTAAACCCTTTCCCCCAAATCTTCCCCTGGAGCCCCTGACAAAAAAGGCCCCTGGCAACCCACTCATAAGTGTCAGTTCACCATTCTGAGAGTTCACTTTCCAAAGACAACATTATCCTCTTGCCATTATTCTTGCCCTCTACTCCATATTGGTACCCCAAAGCAGAAACACAGAGTCAATTTCTGACTCTATTTCTTTCCTTAGCAAGGATAAAATAGCAATAGCATCTGAATTAAATTACTGCCTGAAAGTCTCCATCTAATTTATTTCAGCCAAAGTAATGAATATTCTTTAGCCAGCTGTTCGAGCTACTGAATAGCTAGTGTACTGCTGTCTCAAATGGGGCTTTGGCCCCACAACCGTGGAAACTCAAGCCACAATCCTTCTGTTGCACAGTCCAGGGTCATTGCTTTGCATGCCAAAGGAATTCCAGATAGGTAGAGGTTTGTCGAGTGTCACCTTGAAGTGTTTGCGAAGGAAAACCCTAGCAGAAGACTCTCCCACTTCTAAACAGTTCTTGCAGTGACATTTGTTGCTGAGAGTTTGGGGGAAAATATACAAGGCAGATAAAGCCCCGGTTCATTTGATTCAGTAGAATCTGGGGCAGCGGGGGAGGAGGGAATTCATCCGATTCTTGAATCCTGAATTGGGTTCACAGACTCAAAGCAGGGCTTCTCTGAAGGAGACTGTAACCTAGAAGTCCTGTATGGTCACTTTGGATACTTCAGTGTTTATCAGCCTCAGTTCTACTTACACTGTTGTAAGGATAAATGAAAGAGAAATGTTTAGGAATGAACATCATACATTATTCAGGGTACTGGCCCATCTCTCATATTTTCTTTGCATCAAAATGACTTCACAGTGGAGAAGGCCTCCCCTTCACTAATGCCCCACTGCTTAACTTTTTTGTTTATACCTTAACAGCTATTCTCTAAATAGTATTTGGAAATTCCATGCAGTGCAGAACTCAGAAGTCTGACGTTTCAGTGGGACCACTGAAAAGGATCGTGCTCCACCAATTCCTAAGGTACTTCACTGGTCATTGGCTGCTTTTGGAAACCAGTTCTGTGTCTTTCCAGATATTCTTAGACTACATTTCTAGCATCCCTCCCTTGGCCATGTTGGCTGGAGATAATGGGAGATGCACCCCAGCAAAGTATAGAGTCAGGTGTTCACCATCCCTTTTTCAATGTTTAACCTAAGATAGGCCCTGGGAATCTGAAGTAAGTGTCCTCTTTCATGTGTCTAGACATGCCCTGAGATTATCTGATGAAGGCATTGACTGGGTCTCTGTCTGAGACATGTGCTTGAGAGCATTTTCAGGGCCAATGAAATTCCCATTAACCTCCCTTCCCACTTCAGGACCTTTTCAGCTTTAAGATGTTTTGATCATTTAACCTTTTAACTTGGTTTTATTTTCTTCTCTGCTGCTGCTATGGTTCTATGCTAAATCATAGCAATTGCTATTATGGGTTTATCCTTTTAAATTAATGTTTGTGTGTGTTTGTTTAATTTTAACTTTTGTTAACCACCCAGAGAGCTTGACTATTGGGTGGTATAAAAATGAACAAACAAATAAATGCCTTTTTTTCCGCAAAGCATTTACTGGCCCATGAGAGGGTATTACTGTGGTGTTAATGGGTATTTTATTATTGTTGTTATTTTAATACATGGTTGTGAACTGCTCTCCTCCTCCAGCACCACCTTCTTCTTTGTAGGTTTTTAACTTGATTCCTACACATGTTCAACTGCCGCACCCACCTGCTTTTTCCCCAGATTTTCCCACATTGCCAGAGTGAATAGGCTTCATTTTGTCACAGGGACCCCACAGGGGAAGGAGTTTAACCAGCATCAATTTACTCTCCAGACACATTGGTGTTTGGAACAGAATGAATATTTTGCATGCCCTCTCACCCATGCTTCAGGCTGCAGCCTTTTAGGCTTTTTCCCACTCAAAATGTTGTAGGCTGCAGTTGGGAACTGTTAATTGCCTTTGCATTGTTTCCTTAAGCTCAGCCTAACCTCCAGACTCATTATTCCCTCTCTCCTCTTGGCCTTGGAGAATCCCGCTTCAGGCCTGTATTAAGACATCACTAGGAAGCTGTGTGACCCGCCTCAGCTTACTAAATTACATTCATCAGCGGCACCGGTGTGGAGCCTCAATCCCACAGAAATCTTGCCAGGACACAGAAGGATGCGTGTGTGCCTGTTGCCATCACTCCTTTTGTAACAAAGAGCCACCAGAAATCGGATATGAAAATTGCCCGTGTTCCTGTTGGAGGAACACGTGGGAAAAAACACACACACACATGAATTGCATTAAAAGCCTGTCCTTGCTTTCCTCTTAAAAGTTGATGGACATGGATATTGAGTTGCTCAATGGAATCACTTAATGGATGTTTTCACTATTGTGCTTCATTGTTTACCAAGTTTAATTATGTAGAAATTTGCCCTTTCTGATTTGCAGTCTCATATTGATGGAAGCAGGTAATAGACAGGAAAGCAAAGCTGACAGAGAAGATAGACCCTGGGGTCGATTTACAGCAGTGAGTAGAAATGGTACTATATTTTGTTCAAATGGGGAATTCAAATACCTTGGGTGGCCTGCCCTAAGGAGCGCCAAACGAATGCAGAATTGCAGCCGCTGGAGACAAAAAGTCTCATTTCTACAACATTTATACTTGCTTTTGAGAATCCCATGAAGTAGGCTGCTGCTATGTGTTCTGGAAAAACAGTGGTTCATAGAAGAGGATGCTAACTGGACCCAGTCATCACCTGCCAACAATGTGTGGAGGTGGGAGAAGAGGCTCTGTCGGGAAGGGAGATAATAAAAATAGGGGAGAATAGAGGGAGATCAGGAAAGGTCTGGATGAAGAAGATGCTCTACAGTGTGCAATATTTTTGCTTGCTTGCTTTGTGCTGGGGTAGTATTTAAGTCACTGCATCTTCCTTCCAACCTGCTTGGTTGATTTCATGGGGTCCATTTTTACACGCAAACAGTGCAGGAAAGCACCCTATCACAGAGTTGTCAGGATCCAGCAACAGTCGCAACAAGGACAATAACCTGCACACACTTTATCCAGAGACTTGTGTTCAGCCCTATCACTCTGCCTCACTCTATTTCTGATCTAGTTTTCTCTCGAAGAGAATTGGTTCACAAGCAAGGTCACCTGGAATACAGAAGGCGGCCTCCGCGGTGGCAATTCCCAGGCCGTGTCAATGGCCGTTGTTCAAAGTGCGTTTCAGGAAACCACAGATAATGGCAATGTCCCCTGAACAGCCACCGATCATTTGGTGGCTTAGTAGCTTTACCATTTGGAAAGGCTTGTGCAGCTCTTATTTTCTCCCCCTCCCTTTCTCTCCTCGGTATATGTTTTGTGATTAAAAAGCGAGGCGAGGTGAGGCAAACAAAGAGATGGAAGATGCAATGGGAAAACAGGGGGCGGGGTTATGAGCCACTTTAAACTTCATGAATGAGGCAGGGTAATAGTGCAAAAAAACAAAAACCCTCATCTGGAAGCCCCCTAAGGGTTTAATCCTATTGCCTCCATGGCAGATGCATGTAAACTGGGAGGGTTGTGTGAAACCTATGGCCACTGCTGGTGGGGTTTTGGGCCATCTAGCTTTAGTGCAGGGGTGAGGCAGGGAAGGAGGCTGGGGTGCTAACTGGAATCAGCAGAAGTCCGCAGCCCCATCGTCACCCCCTTCCTCCCAGTGCAGTGCTCTTCCCCTCTTCCACAGCCCCCTTGCAACCTCACTGGGGGGCAGCTGGTGCTATTCTTTCCATGCCAGCTGCAGGAGGGCAGGGAGGAGGGCCTGGCCTTGACATTCATGTCAGGCGGCCACCGGACTGCATCCTAAGGGAGCGACCTATGAATTAGAAAATCCTTGCTTTGAAACTCTCCTCTGCCATGAACTCCCTAGAGGGTCTTAGGCAAGTGGTGCTCTCTCAGCCACCCCATCTGCAATTTGGGAGCAGGGGAATAATAAGACCAATTTACCTTTCAAGGAAATTGAGAGGCTTACAGCCAGATAATGCACATGAAATGCTTTTAACACCTGAAAGCACTGCAAATATTAAGTCATGTCTCTAGAGCAAAGGGATTTCTCCTCTTTGTTGGAGCAACATTTCTTTAGCTTGAGGTTAAAGACAGACAGATCAATTCGCTTCCGGCCTGGGTCAATTGCACCTGTCCATTCTACTCAATTCCTATTTTGATCTGCCATTTATTAGGAAGCCACATGAGGATTAGTATTTATTCAAATGCAGTGTTTTTCTGTATTTTCTTACAAAATATAAATGTTGAGAGGACACCATCCTAAAATGCACAGATTTATATACGCCAAACTATACTTCTTGTGCTTAGAAGTAGTTGACAAAATTCGGGTGTGTGCGAAATCCCAGGGCTAGCCAATTTCCAACCCTCCCTTTAGTCTGGTGCTGGGGATGGGGGTGAGGGGTCAAAATGGGGATCAGATGCTGCCTCGGAGCATTTCCATTTCAGGCTGTGGAATTCAAAACTCATTTTGTGGTGGGCTGGGGCCAAGTGCCAGATAAAGCAGGTGACATTTCCTATAGTCTGGAATTTACATTTTATGCAAATACATAATTAAAATTGAAACCAAGACCCACAGTTCCTGCACCTGTATTTCTGAATACTCAAATGATGGGATCCCCCACTGCACCCTCCCTAATGAATGGAGCTGAAGGGAGAGGGACATTTTTCTCTATGTCTTTGAACTGGATTTTTATCTCTTGCTTTGCATCTTTGCCAACATAACCATCTCATTGACATTCAGGAGGGAAGGGATGGCCTGCTGAATTCTATAGGAGATTCCTCCTAATGATGTGAATATGGTCAATCTGGCTTCCTCTCAGATGCACGATAATGTCAAGGAATGTCATTAGACTAAAATAATGCGATGATTTAAACCTTTCAAAGTATTACGCATGAGTACGTGCATGTGTGTGTGGAGGGAGAGAGGAAAATTTTCTGCTTTTATTTTAGCTGGATCTAGCACTTGAATACACAAAACTGTAGTTGGGAGCTGACATTCAGCCAGACACTGCGGGGAATTCAGCCAGACAGTAGGGTAGCCGGAGAGAACCAGGCTGCGGATGGCTGTAGGATGGCCAGTTCTTCCACTGAAAGGAAGCTTAGGCTTCTTGAGGGAGTGAATCTCACTCTCTCCAAAGTGCACTCCCTGCCCCACCCCCCACTTAGAGAATTCATAGTGTTTATTCCACCATTTGCCCTTGCAAGGTTTTTATTTTTATTTTTCCATCTAAAGTTGCATCAGTGCAAACGCTAGAAAGCCTTGACGGATGTGTTCCCATGTGCTCTGCACAGCATAGCCACTTAGGCATGGCACGCAAAGCAGAAATGCCTCACTTTAAGAAAGGACATGAGAAGGCACCGACATGCATAAAATTTGCATGTTAACGCAAGCATAGTGCACATTTAGAAAGCATTGCTCGAATTAAATAGCAAAGTGGATCAGCTGACCTGCTGTCTGGATGCTGTAGCTGGGCAGCATCAGGGCCCTCTGGGCTCTCTGTTCTGATGGTTCTTTATCTCTAAGCCAGTCTTGGAGCCGACGGGCCTGAAGCAGAGAGTGTATTCTGTGAAGGAGAATGTATTGCTCTCTCTATTTCTAACTCTAAAATGGCAGGTTTGCCGCATTTTCTACTCAGCAAAGGCAAGCAAGTGACTGTTTCATGACTGCTCCTGACAAATCGAGGAGTAACAGTTGCTGGATATATACCTGCTTCATTTCCCGAAGGAACTGGGTGTGTCAGGTCTTGATAAATACCTCAAGTTTGGAGTCTGAAAAGAAGAAATGGATATAAGATTCTGTGTTCAAGTCACATGCACAAAAATAGAAGTAGACTTTGTTATGGACCAGCAGTCTCTGATACTTTTGACTTATAATCTTTTTTCTCTCCTGATTTCCAACCAATCAGAAAGGTAGTTTCTTGTTCAGGAGCTAAGTTTGTTTCCTGAATTAAAACTGCCTCCCTGCAACCTACTTTGGAGTTATCCAGCTTTCTTGGTGCATTTCTAGAACTCTACCTTCTGACTAAACTTTAACCTCAAAACTATTGGTCGTATGGTTGAGACTATCACACCTACACAAATCAAACTTTTAAGCTCAAAATATTCTGAAACGGAGAGCCAATGTGATGAGGAGGACACAGTGCTGGGCTGGGACTTGGGAGATCTGCATTCTGGTCCTCATGCTGCACAAAGCTCATGGTGGGAGTTTGGGCAAGGCATTCGCTCTCAGTTGTGAGGATGAAATGGAGAGAAGGAGGAGGAGCAGAAGGAGGAGGGAGAGGAAGATTATGGAAGCTGCCCTGGGGTCCCTTAACAAAAGCAGAATATAAATGTAGCAGCAGTGATAGTAATAACGGTATGAAACCAGCTGCAGAAATGAAGGATTGCTGTGTCCCTTCATAGTCCTGTTGGATGGAGCTGCTGCATTATAGCCATCAATTCGTCAAAGCAAGATGTGTAGAATTCTTTCTTCTGTGCTTTTAGTGCAATGGCTGCCACCCCATGGAAGATGTTCTTAAGTCTCTGAACACAGAGGTTTACGAGCAGCATGCCCAAGGGCTGAGGAGTGGAGATGGTGATGGTGATTGCCACCACGGCCGTGCCTTGTGCCCTGCATTTTCTCTCAATTACCATTTTCTGTCCTCAAAATATTGTGCCAGGGAGGGAGAAGGAGGAAGCCTGGGACACTGCTGGAGTCAGTAGAAGTCTATGGCCCTAGACGCCTCCCCTCCCTGTCCTCTAGCAAATTCTCTTCCCCCCTCTAAGGCCCAGTAGAGATCTGGGGGGAAAGGTAGTCAGCATGGTTCTTTCCATGCCACTTGCAAGGGGGTGTGGGTGAGGGCCTGGCTTTCAAAGCCCCAGCCCTGAGTTCATAGGATCGTGGAGCCAGGTCTCCAGAGAATCCTATGGCTTCCCAGATGATGTCAGGCAACCACAGGATTCCACCCTAAATCTGCATATGGAGACATACAGCACTCAGGAAGCTTCAGGAATCCTGGAGTTCAATTTCTTCCTTTAGAAACACAGGCAAACGTTTGCCTGAAGGAAAATCTTGTCTGTGACCAGAATCAATGATGGTTTGCTACCTTAATAAACCAGGACTTCAAGCTGAGGTGTAAAAGCAAGGGAATAATAATTGTGCAATGAACAACAAATGATTCATTATTTTGATGCAAGCTATTAAACCTTGACTTCTATTGATATACTCCTCCTTGCTTCAATCCTCCCCTTTCCTATACAGCTTTAAGTCAGTTTAAATTCCTGAGATGTCTAAACTGCTTTCAAGAAACAAAAGAGGATCTATCATGCTTAGAGCAGGTGGTTCTGTAAAGTGGTTACTTTTAATTAATGAAGATTAATGATCAAACCATACAGTAAGATCTGAAATATTGCCACCACATGAAAGCTACCATGAACATTAAGATCAGAAGTCCACTCTTATAGATGTGACATTTAAATAACCTGCCATGTGGGTTGTCACCCCCAAGCAGAGAGACTTCATGCCTTGCTAACCAATGCTGAGAATAATGATATCCTCATGATGAGAATGTTACATTAATTTATATAGTATCATTTATTTTCATGGTTTACACAGCAACGTAATAAAAACAGACAAGGCCTTGCCCTAAAGCAGTTACCTACAGTTTCAACAGTTGGGGAGAAAACAAATGGAAAGGACTGAAGACTGGAGCAAGAGAAACCAGAGTAACCATGGATGGATGTGAGAAAATGTGGTTCTCGGTGCTTGGTTCTGACTGGGGGTGAAGAGGAGATCCAAGATGTTAAGGTTGCCTTCCCCAGTTTGGGTTCTCCTCCTCACCCCCATTTGGGTGTACTGGGCTACTGGCCATTTTGGGAATGCTGGTTGCTGCAGCTGGAGCTGAACGCATCTGGAGTTACCAAGATGGGATGGCTGCATTAGGCCATAAGCATCACAGACTGGTTTGAATACAAGGAAGAGGGAGAGCAGGCACCACCGCAGACTCCCAGGCAGCATGGGGAAATAGTGGCTGGAGCCGCTCGACAGTGGACCTCTGGGCAGCAGAAGGTGGCAGAGTCAAGAACATGGAGTTCAGAATTATGGATATCATGGGAAGCAAGAAATGAAAGGCAGGATGGGCAAAAGTGTGCGAGGCATTCAGGAGTAAGACGAGCCATTTGCCATGCTGGCGATGACTTTGGCCCTGATCTGCTCTACAACCACAACTTCATTGCTGTGTGGTCACTTTGCCAGCAGCTTTCATATAGAGTAACAAGTAGACAGACCTTTAGCCACGCTATCATGGAAAGCACATTGTTCCTGTGAATGACACTGGCCATTTCGTCCGTGGATTGACGTAAATTAACCTGAAGTCCTAGGTGTGAATAAACACCATTAAACTTGATGGGACTATTTCTGAGTAGGCCGTACAGTGCAGTGTTCGTTGTAGTATTAGAAAGGAGCCCACAAAAAATTTGCTAGCCTATTGGAAGTGAGCAGAGAGGGCCCCATGTGCGAGACAGAGAATTACCGTCTTGTAGCAGTGTATTTCTTTCTTAATCTCACTTTTGTCCGGTGTGTTTTGTCCAAAGTCAAATGTTCAAAGAATAAATGGAGAAGGTTCGAAGTTCCATTTGGATTCTGAGAAAAGAAGCACATGCTGAATAGGTAACACCCTATTTTAATTACCATATTTCCGGTAAATGTACCAAGGTAAAAGTGAAGCTCTTTGGGAGGATAGGATGAGCACCAATAAAAGTGTTGACTGTATTAATATTACCCGTGAACTGAGAGGTATATCAGGTGTACCCCGAATACAGAAAGGATCCATCCAGTGCACAGCTGAGTTATAGCCACCTATGCAATTACCTATGCACCTGCAGCCACATTGCAATTACAGTACACCATTCGACCTGCCAGGATATAGATGTGAGAAACAGGGTATGACAAGATGAGGAAGACTAAATATTCTGGGCAGGACATTTTTTTAATAACATGGAACATTATATTTAATACATACAATTATCCCTCTAACCTCAGTGTCAGGACTGTGTATTTCCTGAAGAAATTGTACCAAGGAAAAAGAGACAGGTGGTGGAGAGTGAAGAGGATACTGAATACAGATACACAAAAAAGTGCCCTGGTATAAATTCAAGGACATAGAGCCATAGAACATAAAATTAGAGATGCCTGCAATGATTAAGCATCAAGGTGACAGTATTCATTAAGCATTAACTGTCCCTCAGCAACTGCCACTTGTTACAGTTCCTGTAACAACCTTCAGAAGAAGAATATTCCTCACCCACTTATGCCTTCCAGTTTAAAAGCACTTCCTGATACTCAGCTGTAATCCTCATGGCTACAGTTTCCCTCTGCTAGAACATGTCCTATCTTCAGTGATACTGGAAAACCTTTGACAACCTTTTATGGTGCTTGACTTCCAATACTAAAATTGGAGCAGCCTGGATTGCATTTGTGTTTCCAAATGTGTATCTCATGGAGAGAAGAACCATGAGTCCAGTCAACTCAGGCCTATCAAGTGCAATTTCTCAGAGCTCTGGGGAAACAGCTTGCAGGGAATCAGGGATCTGCAGATAATATCCGATATTCTGCAGCTCAGGACTGGGTTGCGAAACTGTATAAATTTGCACATACTGATTTATATGTGTATTTGTAAATGTAGAAATAATCAGTAGGATTTTAATTTCACCAAGACAAGCACCCTAATTGCTGGTCCTCAAGTTCTTCAGTTTGCACCCCACTGCATCTAGCCCCCAAACTATTCAGGGTTTCTACTGTTGCTCCCAAACACTTCAAAACTGTTACATAGTGGTTGGAATGTTAGACTGGCACTCCGAAAACCATGGTCCCAGTCCGCACTTGGCCATGAAACTCACTGGGTGACTTTGAGTGAGTCACTGAATCTCAGGATTGTTGTGAGGATAAAATGGAGAGGAGAAGGGCCATGTAAACTATCTTGGGTTCCTTAGAAAAGAGAAAAGGTGGAAGATAAATGTAATGCATCTTTATTAACAGTAATAGTAGAGTTCATCTTCAACTAATTCATTTCCCCAAACTTATATTCTCCCCAGCAACTCAGATAATGTTCTTAAAGCAACTTTCCCCAAATTCCTTACCCACCTAGATCCTGCCTCAGAATCAGAGTTCTGTGTTGGCTGAAGGCCTCTTTTATAAAAAATGCAGATAAAGGAGGATTAGTGAGAGGTTGAAAAAGGAAGAGGAAAAGTGTCCTTCCCACAGAGACATAATACCTTCGGGAAAATGCGAATGCAAATCAATCTAGATAAATTAATACCTGGCAAATTCTGGGGCAATTACTTATTATCTAAAGTTTCTAAGGCAACACTTCTGCTTGGTTTATAATCACAAGCAAATGAATACTGGAATGCATCCTTATTCCACTGATATCTACTGTCCTTTCTTCCCTATTTAGATGCTTCATTAGAAGAATCATAGATGAGGGACTCTAAAGGAGCTGGTGATTTTCTACACATGCGCAGCATTACAGTAGTTAGTCCTAGGTGTTGTTAAGGTGTTCGTAACAGTGGTCAAATCAAGCTGCATTGTCATCATCATCATCATCATTGTAATCCTCCTCCTCCTCCCCCCTTTATTTGTCAATCACTTTCCATGCAATAACCATGCTCAAAGTGTCTTACAACAATATCATGAAAAAAATTCACAAAACAACAGAACATCTCCAGTTAATTTATTTAATTATTACATTTGGACATGTCCCAATAGCTGAAGTTCTCTGGGTTTGAAAAAGAAACTGAAAGAAAAACAAAGTAGATGCCCAGAAGACCATTCCAGGGAGCTCATTCCACAATCTGATGCCACAATGGGAAAGGTCCACTTCTCAGAAGCCACCTACCTCTTTTCTCTTGATGGGGATTCCTGGGCAAGAACTACTGTAATGAACCGGTACAAGTCACAACAAGTTTAATCATTATGCACATGAAAAATTGCACATCCATAAATCTCACAAATAATACACACATGGTGTTTCAGCCAGCCTCATTGCATGGAGTCCTGCTTCTGAGGCTCCCCTTATGGTAGGTTAGTTGGTAAGAAAGCAAAGTTCTTGTGCTCTTTTACCAGAGAGCTTGGCAAGAGTTAGAAGGGGAGAGAAGAGAAATGCATAAATGAATAGAGACAGAAGCGGAAGAAAGAGAATGAAATAGAGAGAAATTAGGAGGGAAGAGGGATAAGAAAGGAAAGCTGGGAAAAGGAGCTGAAAAAAAGAGTTGTGGCAGCTAGGTGCAGGGGGATGGGAGTGTGCCTTGCCAAGAGGTATGGAGAGAAAAGAGGCAATGCAGACAGACCCATTGTAGACAGAAAAGAGGCCCTGGCAGCCAGACAGAAAAGAGAAGAGAGGAAAAAAGTGGTGCTGCTCAGAAGCAGAGGCGTGAGCTGTGGGTGCCGAGAGAAGAGAGTTGAAGCCTCAAATCCCTGCAGTGACCCAATCATTGAACATGAGCAGTTAAGCCAGTGCTAAGCAACTGGGAGTTTACATTCCCCATCTATCGCTGATGACAGAAAAGGTGGATGTTTAAACCCTCTCTGAACTCTCCTTTCCAGTAGCCTGAGGCTGTTGCTTGCTGTCTCCTGCCCTTTTTATTTCCAAAGAAAGGGCTAGGAGAGGAAAAAGTGGAGCAAACTGTGCCCTGGGCTGCATGCATGTCCTTCCCTTTAGCACACGGCACAAACAGCTGGGCACCCCCCACCCCTGCAACTGACAGCAGAGTGTTGCAGTGAAAAACATCCAGGAATGAAGTGTTAGGCTGTGATCACTCCAGCCATGCAATTTCTATTGAACTAATTAGGATTTGCACCAATAGATCAAGACTTTCTATTTAACTTTGCTGACGGTGCATCTCTATGCAAGTTTAAACAGAACCACCCACCCCGAAATGACAGGCTTGGAGTTATATGCCTTTACTCTGGCTATACCTGCACAGGATTGGGCCCTGAGTCAATTTCACTTGGTAGTTCTTCCTGTTCTTTGATGTATTTTGCTCACAATGTCAACCATCTTGCTAGCTGCTGTTATGGACTTGGATGGGTTCTACATTCCAGAGGCTGATATGTCTAAACTATCTGCCCAAGAAACATTCCATTAAAATATGGATAAGCAGGACCATGAGGTTTTTTTGTTCTCAATGACAACCATGAGGGCAGATTAGATCCATTCTGATTCCGCATGGCTTTTCCTAATCCCAAAGGGGAAGCTGTGTAACCCTGATACCACAAAACCTGCGTTGAGTTTGGATCCAGGAGGCGACAACGAATGAAGCCTACACTTATAGGACTGGACTTCCATCTCCTCATTCTGCAGGCCCTCAGAATCTCACCCATAGGATCTCTGGAGGGCACTGGGGCAGTGATGGGCAGTGAAAGGTCAGGCATACAGATTCAGAGGATAATGACATATTAAAATATTTTTAAAAATAAAAATCACCACTTTGCATATACTACTTTGCATGAAATCTAAAGTAGCTGTGTGTGTGTGTGTGTGTGTGTGTGTGTCTCCTAAGGATACCCCAATTTGTAAAAAGGGGAGAGGAGTGAATCTGATTTCAGAAAAATACCTCCAGCAGAAAGATTCGTGGAGACAGGCTGACAGGGACACATGTGCTCAAAAAGCCATCTAGGGAGATCAAATGCAGCAGAGATCAGCAGGGGGCCTGTACCTTTATTTCAGCAAGTGCCTGTGAGCATCAGGTTGTAGAACAAATGGCTTCCTAGACATTCAGGCCTCCAGAAGAATGATATGGGGCTCGAGCCCTGGTGGGTTGCCCTCTAACACCACCACTGGAGGGCATGCAGGGTGGAGGAGAGTCCCGTTCCACAAGTGGCAGCTTCCACTTGTATCAGAGTACCGGATCTAACATTTCCTCCAAGCTCAAGGCAGTATAGATGGTTCTCCCCCTGACTATATTTCCCTCCCAATATCCTCCTGTGGTAAGCTGTCCTGAGGAATAAGCTCATTCAGTGGCTTCATAGCTGAGTCATGCTCTGAACCTGGGTTCCATCAGATCTAGTCTGATACAACAACCATGAGATCACACAGGCTCTCACGATACCCACATTTGCACCACAAGCCTCTTTCTGGTTTTCGTTTGCTTAAGCGCCTCCTTGCAGGTGCACACCAAAGGCACACATCAAGTATTTTAAAACTTCATTTGATGCTTGGCTTGCAAAGCCATTTGCAAGAAAGGGGCTCTACTGAATCTTCTAGAATGAGAGAGAGAGAGAGAGAGAGAGAGAGAGAGAGAGCATTTAAATGAAATGGAATGAATCATACAAAGACCATCTTCAGATAAAAGTAGCCATTGAGCAGACCCCTGTCCTCAGTTCTTTGGGCACGAGCAGACAAATAATTGCAATGGCAGGTTCTTTGGCTATCATTTTGGGGCTGTTTTGATATAAGTGGAAGAAGGCAGGGAAATCACAGTGGCTTTTTCTCTCATCGACAAAGAGGCACTGGCATACTTCTCAGGAGTGCAACATTGCAGGACTTAGTTGTGAGAAAGAAGGAAGGCTCACTATCTTCTGACCACCCACATTTGCCTAATTTATTTTCCCCATAAGTTCAGGTTGAGCATCCCTGAAATTGACCAGCTGGATCACAAGATGAAAAGCACAATCCTATGCATTCTTAGGAAAAAAGTCCTGAAACTCCCAGCCAGGACCAGAGCTATAGGCCCCCTTTTCCACTTAAACATGTATAGGATTGCAGCATATGGATGTTTTCTGCCAGATGGAATATCTTCAGGCATTTGGAATACAGCTGTGGGTTGCTTATTCCATTTTATAATTCCAAGCCAAGACACCATCACAGAAGATTAGGATGACTTGTTGGGAACAGTGCAAATAGCATCATCCATCCAAGCCATGATTGGAAAGTAGAATGGAAAAGAGCCCAGAATGTGCACCAAGTTCTTACTGATCTTAGCCCCTGTCTAACTAAAGGCTTGGCAGGCATAATAAGGTGGCTGAACATTTGTGACCACACAGACAAGGAGCACGTTAACGTTCTTTTCTGATCAAGACAGCCTTTAAGAACTGATAGCTGGGTCATGCCAGCAGGATCTTTGCAAGCAGGTTCGATTAATCTACCCCCGCTGTCTTTTCAGCATGAGTTCTTCTAAAAGATGAACAGACAGAGCCTTTTCTGCTAGAAATGGACAAACACAGTGAGAATTAGGAGCTGGGTGGCTTGTGGCTTATGTGATAATACAGAGAAGACTTCCACTACAGAATTTACTCCAACACAGTCCTTGTGAAAAATAGCTCTGGATATAATGGGGCCTTTGATGACCACCTGCGAAATAAAAATTTAGCATCAAGACAGGGGACTGCTATTCCAAGTGACCAGAAGTTTCATTTTCTCATAAAGCACCCACTAACAAGGTAATTCAGTCTGTAGTCTTTGTCAGAAAAGGCCTTCCGAAGACTTAGTGGCTGACAATGTGCAACACAGTTCATCTCATAGATCACTTCCACGGCAATGGAACAAGATGCAGTTCTGTTTCCTTATACCATCTGAGAGGTAATGGCTTGGTGGGAAATAAATGGCCAGCTTAGTAAAATAGATTCTTCAACTGGCTGTTTCACAACAAGACTAGGAAGAATCAGTCTCTGAAATTCTGTTTGTTACCAAGCTGCTCTCCATTCTTTTACAGAAAAAGAATCACCTCTTGAACCACTGAGAGTGGATAAATGAACAGCAGACATACGAAGTGTCAACAGCTCACAAGATCTTTATGCCATATGCCTCTACGGATGCAGAGCTTTGTGACTCGGTCAAGAAGAAACACAGAAATATAAATGATCTGTGGGTAATAGGATGGATGCCGATTGCAAAATCCATTCCAAATAAGAAATTTTGTTCAAGTACAGCTATCCTACAGGATTAGAGAAGTATATTCCAGACCAAAGCACATACTTGGAGGGCCTATCATAACAGATGAAGGAAAGAAATGTAACATGTCAAAATTGTCTAGGATGAGCAATAGGATGGGAGTAGGAAAAGACTAGGATCTCAAGGAAGGAATTGTAAAGAGGTATGATTTTTACCTCTGGCTTGGACCTCACTGATGTTGAAGAAAGTGATAAGCAACTTTAAGGAAGAAGAGATCTCTAACTAGTCCTCTCCTTGACAGAAAGCCACAAAAAGACATCACAATTTTATCGTAAAATTTAGGTGACAGATCGGAGCCTGTTGCTGTGAAAGGGAGGATGTGTTGTTACTTGCCGGCCAAGCAGTCTGCTTCTCTAGAGGTTTGTCCTGAAGAGGGGCCAGTAAAAACAGGCTGGAGTCAGTTAATCTATGTTTGATACCTTTTATTTGGAAGGAAACCTAGGTAGGAAAGATAATATATATTTCCTCAATTCTTAAAGAGATTCAGCTGCATTATGAATGGGAAGGGACAAGTCTGAGAAAATTATTTGCCTGGGGCTAGGCAGAGAGAGCAGGTTGAGCTCCAATTTGAACTGTGGACTCATAGCTCTTCCCTCGTGCTCCAGAGCAGTGTTGCTGAGCTTCGTTCAACCTAAAGGCCAGAACGCATTTTGGAAAATCTCTCGGGGCCACAGTCGACTAGTCAGTAGGGCCAAAGTCAAAAGAGGTAGGTCCCAAAATATGCACAGATTTTGGTTTAAAGCTTTTACTTCCAGTAGGCAGGTCTTCAGTGAGGCATTCCAACATTTCAGCATGGGCAAGGAGCAAAAAAGCTGAAAAAGCACCAAATGATTGGTGGCTGGGGGAAAAGGGCTGGGGCCATCTGGGGACTTCTGGGAGATCAGCCTGGTATTTTGAGTGGGCTGGATTGGGCCCCAGGCTGGAGAGTATCCACAGCTGCTCTAAACCATCATGTCACATTTGTTATTTGCATCGGTGTGTGGGTGTGCCTGTGTGTTCTGGGTCCAGCCCTCTTTCTTCATGGCAGCTGCTTCCTAGCTGCCCTTTCTTAGTCAGTGCATTTGTAAAGATACAGATTTTTGAAGACAGTACAGAACTCCAGTCCTCTTTCCTTAAATCGAAAGTGTTTGGTTTCAGAAGACTGATTTGAACTTCCCACTGCTTGAAAAAAGGACACAGGGTGGAGAAGGAGAAGTCGTGTTAGTTTAGCCTCCTCTTTTCAATTCCATTCCTCTTGCTTTGCATTGTCAAATTCCATTTGCTTTGGATAAACTGTATGTGTAGGGAACACATTGACTTCCTGAAAGATTTCCATTGAGCTCTCCACCGTTTTGCCTGGCCTTTTAAATTAAGTTGTTCCAATCAATTGAGAAGCCACCCATGTCCCTGACTGATATACGTGACAAATTGGATTTAGTCTGACCTCAAACTGCTCTGGTTTATCAGCATTCTACACTTTCCTAACATTCCTTTTGTTTACAGTTGGATTATTCATAAGAATATAAAATGTAGTAGGAATGTATCAAATTTCATATACACAGATGGTTCTCTTTTCCATAAATGCCAATAAAGCTGGTACAGGAAATCTATGGAACATTAAAATATTGGTAGCTATTAGCAATGATACCTAAATGAAAGCTTTGGGTTCATAGGCAGTAAGCCCCAGAAAACCATTTTGTGGTGTGTCTGTGTGTAATAACACTATTTTGGGACACAGTAATAGAAGTATCACTTCCAAATCACATGAAGTACCAGTCACCCTCTACTCAGCATTGACTAGGCCTCATCTTGAGTCCTGCATCCAGTTTTGGACACCACAGTTTAAGAAAGATGCAGACCATCTGGAAACGTTTCAAAGGAGAGCAGCAAAGAAGATCAGGGGGTTGGAAACAAAGTCCTTTGAGGAGAGACTAGAGAAAATGGGGGTGTTTAGTCTTGAGAAGAGAAGACTGAGGGAGATATGCTAGCATTCTTCAAGCACTTGAAAGGTTGTCACAAAGAGGTTGGCCAGGGTCTTTTCTCGATCATCCCAGTGTGCAGGACACAGAATAATGGCTCAAATAAAAGAACGCCAAATTCCAGCTAGATACCAGGAAAAACTTCCTGACTGTTAGAGCAGTACGACAATGGAACCAATGACTTAGGTAGGTTGTGGGCTATCCCGCACTGGAAGTAATCAAGATGCAGCTGGACATCTGCATCCATCTGTTAGCAATCTTTAACTCGGACTCCTGCACTGAACAGAGGTTTGGACCAGATGGCCTTATTGGCCCCTTCCAATTTTGCTCTCTATAGTACTATGAGCGTTTATTAACTGTACCCTGACCTTACTCCTTCACCTGAAGCATCACGTTCTCCCTGTCAAGATAGCCACTCAAAGTCAGAATGTGGGGATGGTTGACCACTCTTACTGGCCCCTTTACCTGCACGAGTCCTGAGGTTCAACTATTTAATTCATTGTTCCCTTTTTACATTGCTATACCACCCGATAGCTGAAGCTTTTTGAATGGAACCTTGAACATAACTCTCGCCCCAGTCTTAGTCTTCTTTCCATCCAGAAAGCATACTCAAGACAGCACTTGTCCTGCTTCCCCTCTTTCTCCATGGAAATGCATATTGGCAGACTGAACCATGCACATGTGGCCTCGTAATTAATATCTCTAACTCTGAAAGAAATATCACCGAAGAGAATGAGCATGGAACCTTGAAGCGCATTAGAGAAAAATCCCTTAATATAATGGAAATGATTAAATCATTACAGGTGAGGAGCTAAAGCACTGGGGGCTTTTTGCATTGAGAAAAATTGTAAATCTCACAGCTGAGAAATATACTGGTTTTAGCAGAGATTTGGATGGCTTATATATTTGAGTCTCACAGGAGAAGCTTTGGGAAGGGCTGACTCTCAGCAGAAAAGTAGGTCAGGGCAAGAATAGTTGTATTAATTACAGATACCATCTCCAGTGACCCATTCCTCAAAGCTATAGATAGAAAGGTAAGATAGTCCAGTGAATTAAAAACAACAACACACCCTCTTGATTTATGCTTTCTCCATTTGCACAGTGTGCTTTATTTAGTTCTATGTGCAATAACTAACTGCAGCATTTGTAAAAAGAAAGAACAATTGATGACCGTGATCAGGGGACTTTTCCTTTGAGCCAAATACAATAGCATGAATATTGACTGGGTCATTTCCAAGCATTATTTTCATCCAGTGCGGCTTTCATGGTGCTACTATTGTCAAAGTCGAAAAAGAAAGTGCAGATTTAGCTCACTGGTATTTTACTTCTCTAGATCAGGGTTGTTGATCTAACTGGGATCTGCCTCTATCTCATCTTGGTTTTAACAAAAAAGTTTTGTTTTTCCTGCTACTATCCAGTGAAAATACATTACCAACTATGATCACAGAAAGGTAAGTAATGCAGGAGTCTGTATAATCAGCCTGTTATTAATCTAGGATTAAACATCTAGACATTGATCTAGGAATCTAAGATTAAGAACTTTAACTGTGGAAATTATTTTATTCATTGATTAAAGTATTTTAATCTGCTCTTCATCCTAAATACCAGGCGGGAAAAAGTAAACAAAAGTACATAAACACTCCCCCTGCAAGAGAAGCTATTTGCACCCATAGTGCAAATATAGTATACAATCACAATATGTGATAACATTGCGATAACATATACGTGTGGATGTGCAAAAAGCAACTTTGCGCTTTAAAGATTGTTTTCGGCCCTCCATTCTCAACATACTGAGTTCGCCTCCTTCTTGAGATGATGATAATGGCTAGTGGAGGTGCAGCTTTCTGCCCAGCAGTATGGCAACTGAATGGGCCAAGGATTCCTCTTTCCAAATGGACTTCAGATATGGACACACAACAGATATGCACTCAGTGGAATTCTTCTACTACATGAACTGCTTATTCAGCTGTTGAACTCGACTCTTGAGAATGGTTAGGACCAATAGTACAGACCTGGTCTGAGCAAGGATCAGGATTAACTATTCTGCAGCAAACCCAAATTTATTTATATATTTATTTATTTCTACTTCTGTGCTGCCCCATAACCCTGGGCAGTTTACAAGGTGCTAAGCCAGCAGATAAAGGTACAATCAGTAATAACAAAGGCAATGAAATCAATAAAATGTCTGACAAGATCATAAAATCAGACAGAAGCCAAATACATCCAAATAATTAAAATCAAAATCAGTCAATTAAATAAATAAATCCACAAATTAAGTTAACCAAATGCCTGTTGTAACAAAGAGGTTTTTACATGGTGCCTGAAAGAAAGCAAGGCCAGTGGCAGTCCTATGTCCTTGGGAAAGGAGTTCCCAAGTGCCACCATTTCACTTCTGGGATATCTCCTCTGTGTCATGAAGAAAACAACTCTGAGAGGGAAAATGGCATTGAAATGGTGCAGTCACCTTCACTGTCTGACAAGGACTTCAGTGTCCTGGAAACTGCTATATACACTCCCCAGTTGCCTCATGCACAGTTCCCCTAAAAAACAAAATAACAGCTAGACTTATGGAATAGTCCTAGAACTCCTCAGATGGCCCATGAGGTGCCATAGGATTGGGTGGATTTCCCTGACCCTTGAGGCTGTAGACAATTACTATGACTTTGGGGAGGGGGAATCAAAGTAGGGATCTCCTCCTCCCAGCCATCACAGAAGCTCTCCGGCAGCATCTTTTCCTGGGAATGGGAGAAATGCCATAGTGGGTGAGGAAAACAGAGAAAACGGGGATGTGGATCCACTGGAAATGCTTATGTCATACCATCTGTGCTACTTTTCCTTCACCGGCAGAGCCTGAGATGGACTGAGGGCTCCAACCTCAGAGTCCTACGTCCAGTGACCACCATTCCTTTAGGATTGCGCTTGTTATGCTGTATCTCTATGCACACTGATGGGGGCATGACATTCACTGATGGCTGCATCTCAGGCAGACTTAGTGTCAGGCTGCATGGACATGTATAGGATACTTGTTTCATTGCTCTTACCTAATAATTCAACAGTAGTTGACACATACTTGGGACTTCACAAATAGATTTTAAAAATCACAATTCTGGCAAGGCTTCTTTGGCCATCCATTGTGGACTAAATTCATTTTGTTAAAGATTTATCAAAGCAAAGCTGTCCAATATTCTATTAATGTGGAGAATGACGAATAGATGCCTGCTTAATAATATCTAGTTGGAGGTAAAATAATAATTTTTAAACTATCAATTTTCTTTGTTACCTGTTGCACACTGCCTGCTTTGCTAATCATTAGCTCATTAGGTTTGCATTAGTATTCAATCTGCTGTTTTGATCTGAGGCATGAAAAAGAGGGTAGTTTGGAAGCTACTTTTGCTGGCTTATAGTTCATGCCAGATAGGTAAATACAGACGTTTGATGGTAGTAGTTTGGGTGTTCAGATGTTCACATCTGCTACATTAGCCCCATTCAGAAGTTTGCCCACACACCTAACTATCCTCCTCCTCCTCCTCATATCATCATATACAATGCATTGATATGCCTCCTTTTGACCTCTTGCGAGGAACCCAAGGAAGCTTAGAAGCCTCTCCTCCTCTCTATTTCATCCTTACAGCCCTGTAAGGTGAGTTGGGCTGAGGGAGAGCGACTGGTGACGCCCAGTGAGATTCATGGCTGCATGAGAACTACAACCTGGATCTCCCCAGCCCAGCCCCATCGCTCCTATTCCAAAGTTCACCTCAAGCATAGCGCTGACTCTGGAAAGTGTCGCATGTCTGTAGCAGAATGCTCATCTATCCTCATCTTGATGCATACTTTTAAAAAAATATGCATGAAAATAGGCATGGATTTTCATGAAATAAACCAATAAATATCAAAACACTTAAGAAGCTCAGGAACGTGATGGCATTTCAGAACTTCGGTGAGCTCCTGCTTTGTTGACTATCGACATCAACCATGTTGCTAAGCTGGACTCCATTCTGCTTCCACTAATATGCACCTATGCGAGTGTTTGTGCACACAAGGTCGCAGGTATGGTTGTACTGCTGAGCCAAAACGTGTTCTTAAATTTCCTGAAAGTTTCCTTTCCCTGTGAAAGAGGGTATTTTATCGCTTATTGATGTGGTGTTTCCTAGCCTAGCAAACAGGATGAGGTGGCTGAGGAAAGCGGCATGCATGAGCTGTCTTTCCATTACATGCCTCTCCATTGTTCTGCAGCCTCCCACCTGGAAGAGCACTATAGAGGGAGTTATCTCAAGATGTCTTCCCCTGCGTTTTACTTTAAATGTGGGAAGCCACCAGAGAAGTGATTTTACCAGGGAAAACAGGACAATTGTGCTCAGTCTTCAGTATATAAGAGAGGTAAACACAAGAAGCCCAACCTCACCACTGAATTCCTTTTTAGAGGCACTCTTTTGAAGAAGCATTTTTTGGCATAGAACTGATGTGTGTGATCCATGAACTGTGATCCATGAATCCATGCTTCATGTGGCAAGTGAGTTTTGCCGCAGGAGTTACATCAATATTTCTTACCATAAATATATAAACTATGAAAAATAGGAAGTATCATGATAAAATAAAGTCTATAAATATAAAATATGTAAAGTATATACAATATAAAAGAAAAAGCAGCAATTCTGCATCCATATACACGCATTAGGAAAAAATGCCACCTAGCCACAGGTCCCTTCCACATGCACAGAGATATCTGATGTTGCACAATTGGTGCTGGTAATCTGATATGGCGGAAGGACAAGTGGAGCCAAGAGTTTTGTGCCATGTGCAGCGGACCTGGCCGGTTGTACAGAAAAAGTATTCTAATATCCCCCAATGCGATTGTATCAAATTGCAAAGAATTTTGTAATTTTAGGTTCCATGATGTTTCTATTGACCTTTAGAAAGAATGTAATGAGAAATGATCAAGCATGATCAACAAGTACCATCTTAGCTGACTACAGCAGCGATTACTGCTAAATTAGAAAAAGTATATACAATATAAGAATGGGAACATAAAGTACACAAAGATGCTGTTTAACTAAATTGGTTCATTATATAAGGATTAAAGAAACCAGACAAGAGTGGTTTAATTAAACATTGCTTCAATGAAAATTAGGGACCTGTTTGTTCTCTGTCAAAGGGAATTGCATGTTGACCATGTTTCTGACGTGATGCAACACAAAGTGAAATGTATTTGGAAATGTAGCAGAAAAAATGCATTTTAGAAGTTGTTTGCCTGTATGTGTACCTGTGACAATCACAATTGCTGCACAGGATAGAAGGACTGGAGAGCCTTAAAAATTTGCTTTACTTGACTTTAAATCATCCATTGATGAGATCAGAAATTATGTTCTTTGTTAGTAAAGCTGAGGGAGGAAGTATTTTTGTGTGTTCCCCTCCTTGCTTACCACCTCTGATCAAAATTAGCTTACTGAGGACAAATACTGGGATAAAAGAAATAGGACTGTATTCCCTTGCTTAACAAACAATGTGCCACAAAGAATAAAATACTTCTCTGTTCTATTAATCAATTAATTCGTTTCATTTCTATACCACCCATGGCCAAAGCTCTCTGAGTGGTTTACAACAATAAAATATGACAGATAAAAGCAATAGGAATTAAAATTAATTTAAAAGAACATAAAAAGACAATTAAAATGACCTGGCCAAGAGTATAAGGGCATCTGGCTAATTGCGTCAGACTCCTGAATGACCAGGGAGGTTTTAAAAGGCCTCCACAAAGAGAGCTGTCGTCATCTTGTGCTAAAAAGCTGGCAAATGTGGCACCAGACTGGCAGCAGCAGAGTTCTTCCAATTATGGGGCCCACCACCAAAAAGGCCCTCCCACTAATTGCCACCCTCCAAGCCTCTCAAGAATCATCCAAATTCAGTGCTACTGCATCGCAGTTTGCTACAGTGAAGAATAGCTCCTCCTTCCCTAAATGCTTCTTGGTTCATGTCATCCCCATGAACACCCCATGGGTGTTACAAAAGGCATGCATCCCTTGATGAGAATGTCCTGGTCAGCTTGCAAAGAGGTGGCCTGGTCAGCTTGCAAAGAGGTGGCCACTACGGACAGGTGGATGCGTTGCTACCCTGAATGTGAGGGAGGCATGCTGCACACCCCTCTGATTGGCCTGGGAGCACAAAGGTGAAGTCTCATGAGACTGTCTGTGTTCATGATGCCCCATTCTGGGTACTGGGCAGGGCTTTATCTGGCCTTGCACGTGTCATTGGTATGCCAACCCTGGCGTCAGAAAAAAAAAATCCTTATGGAGCCACTCAGGTTGGCAGGCTGCAAAATGGCCATTCCTCCTCCAAAGCCCCAGAGTGACTGGAAGTTCCCTTCCTTAAATATCATTTTCAAGGAATATTATTATTTTCCTCCTGTCTGCCTACTTTATCAGCTTGAGCCCTCCAGACATTTTACATCATAACCTCCATTGATCCCAGCCAGACTGGCTTCCTTTCTATAGATTACCTTAAGAATGGTTATTTCCTTAAAACAAGCCTTAAGGAATGGTCTTTAGGAGGCTTGTTTTGTTTATTATGAGCTTTGGTTAGTTAGACTTGGAGCATTTGAATCATCAAGAAGTTAAATAAAGAAATGAGATGCATGCTACATGTCTGGATGTCTGAGATCCATAATGGATTCCAATAGGTCTGGATTTCTGTGAATCAAACTTCTGCTGTAGATGGGCTATCCCAAAATTAAGTAGACTTTGTAGACTTGGAGATGAGTTTTTCACTTTCTTTTTTTTTATTTTTGGGGTGGGGGGGCAATTTCTTGTAATTCACATTGGGGTAACACACAGCAGTAATTTGCAGTAACCAATATGCTTTAGTGTCTTCACAAGTGTTAATACAAATTAGTGCAAGTAGAATGCAATCCTGATTTTTTTTTAAAAAAATCTATTCCTGTTATTGTGTGGACAAATAACTAAAGATGCCCAATGATGCACTAAACACAGGGATGATGGGTGTTACAAACGCATGCATCCCTTGATGAGAATACTATTTTCCTGTCAGGGGATTCTAGATTGGCAGCACAGAGTGCCGCTGTCTGTGTTCTGGATGCTAAATCCATGTTCAGTGCTATTAGGAAGTTCTAACCAGAAAGACACATGTGCACACACTGGAAAAATCTGTCTGGAAAATAAAGGAATTCTCCAATCCTAAATCAATAGGACTGTCTTCAGAAAGCCTAAGTTTTAGATTGGCAAGTTCATGTTCTGGAATATAATGTTAGTGACTAAGCACTCTTCTCTTCTCCTGCCTACCTGTCCTCCCCCATGCTGCCACTGCTCTGAAAGTGCAACATGAATTCAGTCCAGAAAATGGAGTGAATCAGTCCATATTGTGGAGGTGGCGGGGGTCTGCTCTTGGAAAAGCATAGATTTTGCTAAAGTTATTACAGTGTTGAGAAAGTTCCACTGACTCAGTCGAATATGAACTTCATGAAAGAGTACTACTTTGGACATGCTAAATATCACAAGATATTATGGGGAGGCTATTGGTTCTAATAGATTTGCTATTCCTTATTTTAGGCTTCTTTCACTATTGCCATGTAGCAATAAAGTCAGCTCCTCTTAAGACCAAGTTTGATTGTCTTGGTAGGCACTAGGGTGTCATGGAGCGATGAAATTGTCATTCATTTTACTTTTAAGTACACATATTTTATTATGTAGAGGCTTCCTTATTCATCAAAAGTCTCAAGCACAAATGAGAATGGCTAGACTTCTTTTCAATATTGCATCAAGGATGGACTTATTTCTTCTCTATTCATTTTCACTCTTGAGTTGAATAGGAAATGGCAAACTCTGTATGGATTAATCTCTTCTTCAGATACGCGAACTCCTGTATTAACTTGTGCAGTGATACTTGAAAAAGTTCTCAGAACCCACAGTTTGGGCCAGATTCTCTCCTTTCATGCAAACTCCCCTGAAATTCATCTTTCCATTCAGAAACTAAATGAATGATGACTTCAGTGCTCAGAAGCTCACCTTTCATTTCCTCCAGACAAATGTTCATGAACCTTCTATGAAGTGAGGAAATGCGGGCTGAGTTCTTTGGCCAGGGTTAAACCTCCCCAGAGTATATTATAGCAGCAGAAGACACTGGATGTGGAAGCTTCTCTCCTTTGAACCTGGTTCTTGAGAAATAACTTTTGATAAACTTCCTTCATGAGCTCGGTCTAGTGCAGGCCCTAATTGTGGCCGTTCCAATGTGGTTGGGCTACATTTCCCAGCATCTATGACCATTAGCCTCCTGACCAGGACTGGAAATTGGAATATAATAACACTGGGTTTCCTTTCCCTGCTTTTCTGTGTGCTTATTGTTTGTTTGTTTGTTCGTTCACAATGCCAAATAGTCCCCATTTCCAGATTTCCAAATTAGTTAAAACATTTCTAAACTTACATCTAGATTTGAAGTAAGAACAGTTTGCCTCAGCTTTCAATTTCTTCAGTTCTATATTACCAATGAGTGCATTCATGTTTAAATAAAAACCTGTAAAGAAGCCACTTTGATATGATTATGAACATCTTAATATTCCCAATTTTGGAAGGAGCTTGCACATAGAAACATAGAAACAGAGTGAGTCAGAAGGGGCCTCCTGGGCCATCCAGTCTGACTCCTGACTCCAGCCGGCTCCACTCACGACATACTCATCATTTGCATGTCTAGCCTATCCTTGAACACCCGCACCGATGGGGCCTCAACCACCTCTCATGGAAGCCCATTCCATACCCTCAGGGTCCTAACTGTCAGGGAGTGCTTCCTGGCATCCAAATTGAACCTTGGTTCCCTGAGCTTGGATCCATTGGAGTGCTTCCTGCCCTCCTCTGCAGGGGAGAACAGGTCTCTACCCACCTCCATATGACACCCCCTCACATACCTGTATGTTGCCAACAGATCTCCTCTGAGTCTCCTCTTCTCCTGGTTGTATGTTCAACATACTGGTTGTACATGCCTGGCTTAGGAAACTCACCAGTTTCCAGTCATCAGATCTGATATTCACAATTGGATATAAGAAAGATGATAAATGGGCACATGCACTCATCCTCCTTCCCATCTCATTTACAAATGAGACTATCGGAACTAAGAGCATGTTGGAAATACGTATAATTCTATGTATAATTCCATCCCCCTGTAAAATTGTCCCAACTGATCTGTCTCTCATCCATCTATCCATCCATCCATCTCTCATCTATGTAATAATCTTATATGGGCACTTAGACAGGGGAAAAACTCCACCTTGATTTTTAGTTAATCTTACTTTTACATTAATGCACTTAGGACTACAACCATAGCTGCTTTATAAATATTGTGTATTATGTATTAATTAGTATTGGGAAATGGAAATGAGCTTTTCACAGGGACCATTAATTTTCACATCCAGCGATTTCACTTCACTCACCTCCTTTCTTGACAGGCTGGCACTGTGGGCTTTTGCTTCTAAGAAAAGGGAAAACACCACTGAAACATGGTGAAAGGCATTATGTGAAAGAGAATATTAAATGGAGAATATATTCCATCTGAGAAAAATAGACTATGCTTAAATTAGGATCAGTGGAAAATATAGCGATCTATTGGAATTGAAACACAGCCCATGATGTGGAAAAATGTTGATCTGTTCTTCAAGAATGGTACTTGGTGGCCATAACTCCAAGGTACCATGGAATTACCAGAGCAAAACAAGGCCTAAAACAGTTGTACAAACTGGGTGCCTATGCAGACTAATGGGTTAGAGGCAATCTTCATTCTGTTATTTATGTTTATGGAACCAAAAATTATTATAGAACACTTGTTTTTTCCTTCTGTGGAGCCCATGAATCTTGGAGAACATGGAAGAGAGGAAAACCATAAAGAATGAGCAAGAGGCCTTCCAGATGCTTTCCCACTATACTAATCTTATAATATATAAGTATAATTATATATAAGTGATTATATATAGTATAATCACTATACTAATACACTAAGTGGGAAATAATACACTATACTAATTATCCATATGTATCCATAATACATATGGATAATGGGGATAAATGGTTGGTGGGAGAAAAAATCCCTGAGCTTTCTGGGCTACCATGAGTCACCCAAACACTTTAGCCAACTTTATTGTGTAAACAGAGCTGTGAGCACATCTCCTTTTGAAATTCCCCACTCTATTTGTGGACAGAGAACTTGGAAGTCTATCATGATGTGACACTGAATGAAAAATGCTGAAAACTGTCCCATTTAGCTAAAAATTAACACCTTCCTCAAGTGTATAGAAAGGTATGTAAATACTTGTTTTCTACTTCAACAAAAGTATATGGTCTTGGAAATTTATTCTCTGAATGAAGACACCTCAAATATATTTCTAAGATTATATTATACCTTTTTGTTGAAGTAGAAAGAGCAATGATGCAACGATAGAACACGTACTGCAGCAATTTTCAACTCCAAGAGCCGGCAGCTAAAGATTCTAAATTACCTATCCAAATTTGAGCATGTTATACTGCTTTGAGTATATATTAAATTAATAATTGTCCAGATAAACCAAACCCTGGCAGCGAAGATGACAGAATGAAGGGAAATGAGTTGTGAATGGTGAAGTACAGAACTGTCACGGGGTTAAAAAGAAATGGATGAGAACAGACACTTGAGGTTTCACAGTGATGATTGGGTGGCAGATGGAGTGATTTATGTATGTTTGTTTGTTTGTTTGTTTGTTCTGATTCAAAGGAGTAGCCAGAATTACCTGCATGGGCTCCTGAAAAGCAAAGGAACAGAAAAGCCCCAACTACCAGCTGGAATCTGGTGTGCATGTGTGTGTTAATTCAGATCTCAGCTCCTCCTCCCAATTGGAATATGAAGAATTTCTTTTTTAAAAAATCCACACACACAATCCTGGCTCCTAGATCACATTCAGGAGCTTTTTTCTCATGCATTTCCCCACCCAGGTGGAGATACCTGTGCAGAAACATACCTATCCACCATCACCACGGACCCCATGACAGAGGAAACAATTATGAAACCAGCTGAATACAATTGCTTAAGGTCCTGGAAAGCAGCTTCCACTGAGAGTAGACAATATGAATAGTCTTCCTTGGTATAAAAGAGTTTCCTAAGGTTAACACCACTTCTTTAAAAACTGAAAATGCAATATTATGCATCTTTAGGCAGAAAAAGATTCAATAGCTCTCAGCATTTCCCTGTCAGCCATGTTGCCTGGGGAATGCTGGGAGCTGGAAGACTTTTTTTCTGTCTAAACAGAATTTCATGGTAAATGAGGAAGAAATTGAAACTGTGAAAGATTTCACATGCCTTAACGCTGTCATGAATTCCAAGGGAGAGTGCAGGCAAGAAATTCAAAGAAGACTTCGAGTTGAAAGGGCAGCAATGAAGGAGCTAGAAAAGATGATCAAATCTAAGGATGTTCCATTGGAGACCAAGGTCAAGATCATTCACATGACTTTATTCCCAGTCACAATGTGGTGGTGTGAAAGCTGGACAGTGGTGAAAGCCAGCAGGGAGAAAATAGTTGTGTTCCGAATGTGGTGCTGGAAGAGAGCTTTGTGAATACCCTGGACCAAGAGAAAGATGAACACATGGGTCCTACATCTAACCAAGCTGGAAGCGAAAATTAAAAAAACTAAGGCTCTCAGACTTCGGACACATCACGAGAAGGCACAACTCCCTGGATAAGACAATTCATAGAGGAAACCACAGCCTTTTTCCTATTTTTTATTATTCTTTTCAATAACAGTATGGTTTAAGAAATAAAAAGAGAAAAGAACAAAGGAAATAAAGAAAATGTAGCAAAGAAACATCAAGGGGTCTCAAACAAATACTACGCAGAGCATTAAGTACAAAAGTACACTCACTGAAAGTGAATCATCATTATCTTCCCTACACAGTCACATTTTTTTTAGAATGCAGTTAAAAGCCATTGAAATTTCTACTAAATTGCAGTTCTTCAATGAAGACTCAATAAAAACATCAATCTCCAACACTTTCCCCAAAATTTCAATTCCCTTTCCACTTATCATTAATTTAGTTGGCTGCTTATCTTTTTACATAATTAGTCTTATCATTACCGCTTAGTCACTAACCTATTTTTCTAATCTTTTGCTTACAATTTGAATGCAACTTTAACTCTAGTCACAATTATCATGCACTTACATAACTCTATTCATCTTAACTAAACTTACTATAACATCAACACATCGGTACAAGAGTTAATCTCTAACAGTATTTTAAAAACCCTATTCCATTTATGTAACTCTCCTTGCTATAACAGCAAAGCATTCATATGAGTATAAGTCTCTGAATGTATTTTCAGAGAATTTGCTCCATTTATATATAGATCTTTCTATATACTCAACAGCATGGTCTTAGCAGTCCTGGGAAAATTAATTTTCAATTTTTCTGTAGTCCCACATGTATTTCTTTCCATTTAAAAAAAAATTCTCACATGACCACCACATATGGTAAAAAATTCCATCTTCTTCTTCTTCACATTTCCAGTTTTTCCCAATAGGAAACCACAGCCTTGCATTTGGGGGAGTTGAAAGGAGCTGTCATGGATGGGACATTTTGGAAGGCTTTCATTCATGGGGTTGCCTTAAGTTGGAGATGACTGGATGGTCCCTCTCTTAAGCTGGATGTGTCTTGATGGTCCTTGCCTTA